>NC_056731.1:459676761-459859242 GCF_019279795.1 Protopterus annectens
AGTGCCTTTTTTAGGCAGGGTTCAAGTAACAAATTCACCACCATAACAAGAACAGGTAAGCAAAAACTGAGGGTACCGCTACTCAATGCTACAAGTCTAAATTTCAAAATGCACTCACTAGAGGCACTCCTTAAAATGGAGAACATCGATATCTGTGCAGTGACTGAGACCTGGTTCAAGGGTCCAGAGAGCACCCCTGCACTACCAGGCTATAACTCATACCACACTTTTCAGCCATCTAACCTGGACCAAAACACTAAAGGTGGGGGTGTGTCCATATTCATTAAGGATATCCACACCTCCAGGCTAGTTGCTCGGCATAATGCATCCGAGGTTATCCAAGTGCAACTAATTCTTGGCAAAACTGCAATCCAAATTTTAACTTGCTACAGGTCCCCCCACCATGCCCCAGGATTCCCACTCCTCTTTTCTTGATGTACTGGAAAATATTAGGGTTCAACCAAACACCCTAATAATGGGCGACTTCAACTACCCCACCATTAACTGGGAAAACTACTCATGTACTAACTCCTTAGCGCAACGCTTTCTGGAATTCATAAACTCCAATGCCCTAGATCAATTTATTCACACCCCCCACCAGGGGCAACAATATCCTTGACCTAGTCATTACCAACATGAGTGACCGGTGTTCCACACCTGAAGTCAACTCCTCGTTGGTCCGATCTGACCATAAGCTAATCACCCTTGATACCCACATCCCACCCCCACCCTCCATTAAGGAAACTACAGTAAGAAATTTCTTCAAAGCCAACTTCATACTTCTTAAGACAGAAGTAGTGAACTTCATGACATCCATGCAGATGGACAATACAGTTACAACTGCTGAATCCTACACAAATGCGCTCTAGAAGCACCTACATGAGTGCATGGATCGTGCTATCCCAAACAGGACCAAGATGCTATCCTCCAAAAAAAGGAAGCCAATCTGGTGGTCCCCTGCCATAAACAAACTGTACAACAGAAGGAAGAAACTGTTGCAAAAGAGAGTAAAATCCCATGAGTGGAGGAGCCTTCCTGGTCAGCCTCAGTAAAAAGCTGAGATCCCTTATAAGATCCTCCAAAGCTAGGTACGAAAATAAAATTGCCACCAATTCCAAGGACAACCACAAAGCATTCTATAGCTATGTCAAGAATCTCAATGGCAACACACAGATCTGCTATGATTTACAACACAAAGGCATGAAAATTACAGAACCAACTGATATTGCCAACATCCTGGCAGACAGATTCAGTGCTAACTTTACCCCCCCTAAAGGGCCCATATCTATACAGGAAGAATGCAGAGTCCCTGTAATCACAACTACACAGGTGAAAGCTGCACTCTCTAAAGCCAAAAACACAGCATCCATGGGAACGGACAACATACCAGGCTGCGTTTTACATGAACTTCAGAATGAACTGGCTCCCCACTTAAGCGCCATGTTCAATAATAGCCTCGCATCAGGTTTTGTGCCCACTGAATGGCGCACAGCAACAGTTATCCCACTCCACAAAGGTGGAGCCACCACTGATCCCGGGAACTATAGACCTATTAGCCTGACGAGCCTGGTCTGCAAAGCCATGGAATGTATCATCATGGAACTCATAAACAAAGACATTGGTAACCTCCAAACTCTGGATCCCACCCAGTTCGGGTTTGTGAACGGCAGATCATGCCTCCTGAACCTGATCGACTTCTTTGAGGCAGTCACCAAAGCCGTAGATGAGGGTAAAGTGGTTCACACAGCCTATCTTGACCTCGCCAAGGCTTTCGACACCATCCCCCATTCTGGAATTATAGCTAAACTCAATAAACTAGGCATAAATCCCTACGTCACAAGATGGGTTGCCAACTGGCTCACTGACAGAACCCACACTGTAAAAGTTGCAGACTCCAAATCTGATCTCAAACCAGTGACAAGTGGAGTACCACAGGGTTCCGTCCTGGGACCGCTCCTGTTTGGTATCTACTTCTCTGAAGTACAGGCCAACACAGAAGGCCTCTGGCTAACGAAGTTCGCAGATGACTGCAAACTAGGAGCCATAGTCAAATCCCCAAATGATGTGAACATCCTACAGAAGGGCCTCTCTGAGACAGATGCCTGGTGTCAGAGCCATGGCCTCAAGCTCAATGCCAAAAGGTGCAGTGTCATCCACTTTGGAAAAAACTCTGTACCCATGAACTACCACATAGGCAGCAATCTACTTAACACCGAATGCGTGATAAGAGACCTTGGGACCCAGGTGGACAGTAGTCTCTCCTTTGATAGTCACATCGCCACAGTAGTCAGGAAGTCCTTCTACGTGGCACACCTCATCATAAAAGGGTTCTCATCCAGGAAAAAAGAGGTCATCGTTACCCTCTACTCATCACTCATTAGACCCATTATAAAGTACAATGCCCCTTTTGGAATGTACCTCACAAGACATCTGCAGCAGCTGGAAAGGCCACAGAAGTACCTCACAAACAGGATTACTGGACTCAAATGCCCTAAACTGACTGCCTCAAAAAACTCCAGCTTTACTCCATAGCATATCGCCTACTCAGAGGTGATCTCTGCCTAACATATAAAGCTATGTCAAACCCAGAGCTACACGCTCTAGGGACCTAAACCTTGTCACCACAATAAGCAGGACATACTGGAATGATAGATTGCTATCCCAGAGACTTCCCATACTCTGGAAAGTACAGTTTTGTACCTACCATAAATGTAGATGTCTGATAGGTATGCATCTGCAGTCATCACATATGGGTTGTCCTGCCTCAGGCAGCCCTTCGGTCGGCCGGATTCCAAAGTCTGGGTCCGGCATCGGCTAATGTCGCCCTTTCCCCGATGTCAGAGTGCCTGGGGTATAAACGCGTCAGCCGACGACATCTTCCTCAGTGTTTCTTGCCCCAGAAGCCAGGTGCCCTCAAAGGAAGGCTAAATTTGGAGAAATGCAATAAATTCCAAACATGCACAGAAATATATATGTATAAATATATATATATATATATATATATATATATATATATATATATATATATATATATATATATAAAACAAATACACCATAATACATAACCCCAGCTAGCTATGAGAGGGAAAAGTACCCAATAAATACCAAAGAGGGGAAGGAGGGAGGGTAAACCTGACTGCAGATGCATACGTATCGGACATCTACATTTATGGTAGGTACAAAACTGTACTATGTCCTTCAAGGATGCATCTGCAGTCATCATATATGGGTAGAATACCATAGCCAATCTGGGGGTGGAGGATCTATGTAAAGGATGGTAGCGCTAAAATGCCCTGCAGGACTGCCGTAGCAAAGCCTGCTCTGGATCTGGAATATAAAGGTAAATTGTAATACTTGGAAAATGTATGCACGGAGCTCAGCTCCATGTAGCAGCTTCTAAAATGTCCTTGGTAGCCACCCCTCTTAAGAAGGCTGTGGAGGTGGCTGTGGCTCTGGTGGAATGAGGTCTAATGTTAGCTGGCACAGTTTTTCCATGAAAGGAATAACAAAAACGAATGCAATTCCCTATCCATTTTGAAATTGTCTGTTTGGAAATTGCTTTTCCTTGTGCACCAGCAGCATATGCTACCAACAGCTGGTCAGTTTTGCTGTAGCTTTTAGTTCTGTCCAAGTAGTAGCGCAACTGTCTGTGTATGTCCAGGGTGTGCAGAAGTTTCTCCCCTTTGTTTTGTAGATTTGGAAAGAAGGTAGGCAGGTGAATAGCTTGGTTTAATGAGACCCTGGATACCACCTTTGGCATAAATGAAGGATTGGTTCTCAATGAGACTCTGTCTCAATGAAAAATAAGAAATGGCTGTACTGCCATGAGGGCCTGTAACTCAGATACTCTTTCTTGCTGAGGTTATGGCCAGAAGGAAGGCGGTCTTCCAAGACAGGAACTGTAGTTCTGCAGATGCTGCTGGTTCAAAGGGAGGCAGAGTTAGTCTTTCCAATACGAAGTTAAGGTCCCAAGTAGGCACTGGAGGTTTCCTTGGAGGATTGATGTTCTTAATTCCTCTTAGAAATTGTCTTAGGAGAGGATGAGAAAAGACAGATGGATCAGTATTGTACTCTGCTGAAATTGCTGAAGCATGAATTTTAATGGAAGAGTAAGACAGGCCATTGTGGAGCATTTCTGCCAAGTATTCCAGGATATGTGCCATGTTCATCACTGTCGCACCTAGGCCCTTTGTGGTGCTCCAAGTATGAAATCTTTTCCATTTTGCTGAATATGCCTTATTTGTGGAAGGCCGGCGAGCTTCCATGATGATATCCTTCACTCTCTTGGATAGCTTATCCTGAGGAGGAGTCGAGGTATTTTCCAGACTGTTAGTTGGAAGGTTTTCAGGTTGGAATGCAGAGTTTTGTAATTGTGCTGTCTTGGCCAGTCCGGAGCTATCAGAATCACTTTTGGCTGCTCTGTCCTGATCTTCAGTAAGACCTTGGTCATTAATGGAAGAGGTGGAAATGCATACACTGTTAGAGTTCTCCAGCTGAAAGATAGGGCGTCCACTTTCCATGCTTGTGGGTGGTATGTCCTTGCGCAGAATTTCTTCAGCTGATGATTGTGGGGGGAGGCAAAAAGATCTATGTCTGGCCTTCCCCATGATTGTGTTATCTGTAGTAAGATGTCTGGGTGCAGCATCCATTTGTGTGCATCCATGATATTTCTGCTTAAGCTGTCCGCCAGTATATTGTCTTTTCCTGGCACAAACTGGGATTGCAGCTCTATATTGAGTTTCAAGGAAAGTTCCCATAGATTCATTGCCAGTCTGCAAAGAGGGTAGGAATGGGTGCCTCCTTGCTTGTTTATGTACCACATAACTGTGGTGTTGTCTGTCCTTATTAGCAGGTGGCCTTGATGCAGAAAGAGTTTGAAGGCCTCGATTGCATGCATCACTGCCAGCATTTCCTTTTGGTTTATGTGCATGTGTAGCTCCTTTTGTGACCATAGTCCTTGAATACATCTGCCCTCCATGTGTGCTCCCCAACCGTGGTATGAAGTGTCCGTTGTAATGGTTTGGCTGGCTTGCTGAAGGGCAGACCCCTGTTTGACTGGCTTGCTTGAGCCCACCACAGAAATTCCTTTTGGAGGCATGGAATGAGTGAGATCAAAGATTCTAAGCTGTGACTGTGCTGAGTCCATAAACTCCTAATTTACCATTGTAGTTTCCTCATATGCAGCCTTGCTTGTGGAATCAGATCTATGCAAGATGCCATGTAACCCAGGGCCTGCAGGATTTTCCTTGCAGTCAGCTGAGTTTGTCTTGTCAGATTCTTGAAGTAATCCGGTAGTTGTCTGTTTTTCTTCTGTGAGAAAAGCCATTTGGGTGGTTGTGTCTAGATCCGCACCTAGAAAAGTTATTCTTTGGGATGGAACAAGTCTTGATTTGTGAATGTTGACTGTATATCCCAAGGCCTGCAGTAGGTGGATGGCATAATTCAAGTCCTTTACCAAAGTTTGTTGGCTGTTCGCTTGTATAAGGCAGTCCAGATATGGGTATATCTGAATCCCCTGAAGTCTGCAGTGTGCAATTACTGATGCCAGGCACTTTGTGAATACTCTGGGCGCAGTAGATAAGCCAAAGGGCAATGCTGAGAATTGATAATGCTCTGAACCTGCAAGAAATCTGAGGTGTCTTCTGCAACTTTGTCTGATAGGGACATGCAGGTATGCCTCCTTGAGGTCTAGAGTCACCAGCCAAGACCCCTTGCCCAGCATGGGAAGGAGTTGCTGTAGAGTCAGCATTTTGAATTTTGGCACAATGAGATAAGTATTCAGTGCGGACAAGTCGAGAATAGGCCTCCATTGATTTTCTTTTCTTGGAACAAGGAATAGTCTGGAATAAAACCTTGGCCTTGTTCTGAAAGAGGAACCTTTTCTATAGCTTTCATTTGCATTAAGTTGGAGATTTGTTTCAAAGCCTCTGCCCTTTGATTTGGTGGCAGGTCTGGCATGCCTTTTCTTTTTGGCAATGTGTGAAAGTGGAACCTGTATCCTCTTGTCTATTATTTGCAGTGTCCATTGGTCTCTTGTAATACTGTGCCAATTTTCTGAGAATAAAGAAAGCTTTCCGCCCAAAGGTGCTTCTAATTGAGCCCTGGTTGGCGGAGTCAAAGCAAAGTCATTGAGTCTGTCCTTGTGCAGCAGTTGTAGGTCCTGCACTACCTCTCTGGTTGGGAGGCTGCCATTGACGTCCTCTGTAGGAGCCTCTAGCTTGCCCTCTACCTCTGGCACGCCTGTTCTTGCCTCTCTGAAATCTTTCTGTGTCCAGAAAGGACCAATTCTTGGTAGGCCAATTTCTGCTGAATCTTGGTGGGTGGACTTGTAGAAAATCTTTGACTGTTTGTACAGATTTTGCCCTTTCCTCAAATTTCTTTAAGACCTCCTGAGCAGTGGAGCCAAATAACTTTTGCTTTTCCAGTGGAGCATCCAGAAGCTTAGCTTTAACATGGTCTGGCAGAGATTGTTCCTTCAGCCAAGCATGCCTACGTATGACTGCACCTGTCATAGCTGACCTACATGAAGCTTCCAATGCATCATAACCACACTGTAAGAAATGGTTGCTAACCTGCTGGGAGTTATGTACCAGATCCTGAAGTGATTTGCGATCTAGGGGTTCAGGTGAAGACAGTTTCTTATGCAATTCATCTAACAAATACTCTTGGTACTGTATCATATTAAATTGACAATTTAATGCCCTCATAGAAAGAGTAGCAGAAGTATACACTTTTTTACCCCATCTCTCTAAAGCCCTGGACTCTCTTTCAGAGGGGAGTGGATTTTTAGTAGTGGCAGCTGCAACCCCTTTAGGGCCCTGGGAAATAGTTTCTGGATCAGCAGAGTGGGCCTTGTAAAGAAAAAGATGCGAGTCCGGGACCCTGTAGTACCTATCGGGTTTGACAGGGGCCGGAGGAAGAGTGTCAGGGGTTATGCTAGACTCAGAGTACACATCATCAATGACATTCAAAACAGGAGGAATAGCCAAAGGTCTATGCTGAGGTAAATGCAGAAAAGTTCTTAATCTTTTCCTGGAATCAGAGAATTCCTGGCCCTGCCATTTGAAATGCTCTCTCATCATGTGAAGGGTCTCCCCGAAGGATAGTTCTTCAGGAGGGGAGGCTGAGAGGATTGATTCCTCTGTATCAGAATCCTCGTAGGCCGAAAAAGCCACCTCCTGGTAGTCCGAGAGAGCAGAGCCATCAGAGGCCTCCTCTGAGGAGTGGGGATCAGAGGGCTCAACCCTGGGCCTTTTGTCTAGAGGAGGTTGAGAGCCCCTGTCCGGATGGGGTTGAGAGCCCCTAATTAAGGAAATAAGATCCTCTGCTAAAGTTAGAATCTGTGAACTTGTAGAGGGTCCCTAAGGAATAACCCTGGGAGGCATAGCTTTTGTATGTTTAGCAGCTTTAGCCCTGGTGAATGCCTTTATGGACATGGATGCAGGAGGCCAAGCTGCACCACGTGCTGGTGTAGTTTTGTCTAGAGGAATGGTGTCGGAAGTTTCCAAGACACCAGTTTCTGAAGGAAAGTCAATAACTGACTCAGCAGGGGCCTCCGGGGCCGAGGTTGTCGGTTGAGCGGTTTCAGGGGTCGGAAGTACCAAGGACTCGGTTTCAGCCGAGACCGAGACACTCGCGGTAGGCCTGGCCGTGGTTTCAGCCGAAACCGCGGCCCGCGTATGTCAGTCCTTGTCCTTCCGTTTCTTTGTTAAATGTGAAGTCGGAGTCTCCGACGGCATATTGTATGAAAAACTAGCCCCCAAAAATTCCTCTGCAAACTCCGCCCGACGTCTAAGAGTGCATCGGTTGAAGGAAGCACAGGCTGAACAGGCCGAGACGTTGTGGTCTGGGCCTAGGCAGGGGAGGCAGTAAGAGTGGAAATCCTTATGAGGTATTTGTTTCCCACAAGTTAAGCAATTATTAACTTTATCTGACATCGGCTGAGGCAAGAAAGAGTCCCCAACGGGGTACTTAGCTTTTGAAGTCTTCGGTAGCTGAATTACAGGAGCTGGCCGACCGGCACTTGCAAACTGCTTCTGCTTCGGGCAGTGGATGGGAAATAGGAAATACACCCCGGGGATCACTTCTGTGTCTCTGCTCGTCAGTGGCACAGCTAGGGTTGCATAGGCCCTTGGGCCGATAGCTTAGTACCTACCTATGAACCTATATATATATTTTTAAATAAACAGAAACCTATATAAATGCACTTTTAGCAACATAAACTTTACCTTCATCTAAAAGCAAATACACCACAAAAGCTTTAGTGTATACTGAAGGAAAGAAAAGGTATAGAAAGGAGGATGGGGGGTGGGTAACCCAGACTGCAACAGTGAATACACTCGAACATCTACATTTGTGGTAAATGTACACAACTGTACTATGTTCTTTGTGTTTCACTGTTGCAGTCATTACATTTGGGTAGAATCCCAAAGCTATGGATGGGGAGGATGGAACTAAACAGCATTAGGAGCGGCTATAAGGCCCTGCAGAACTGCAGTGGCAAAGCCTGCCCTGGATTTGGAGGAGAGGGGCAGATGATAATGTTTTGTGAAGGTATCAACAGAGCTCCAAGTAGCAGCTTACAGAATGTCTTTGGTTGGAACCCCTCTGAGAAAATCTGCAGAAGTAGAGGCAGCCCTGGTGGAATGTGATCTGATCCCCTTGGGCACAGGTTTACCATGGTGCAAGTAGCACTTAGTAATAGTCTGCTTTGATATAGCCTTCCCCTCTGACCCTGCAGCAAATGCTACCAGTAGTTGCTCAGACTTACAGATTTGGTCCTGTTTAAGTAGAATCTTAGTTGTCTGTGTACGTCCAATGAACGCAGAATCCTCTCTCCTTTGTTTTGCAGATTTGGGTAAAATGCTGGCAGGTGAATGGTCTGGTTAAGAGCCACACTGGATACCACCTTAGGCATAAAAGAAGGACTGGTCCTGAGGGACACCTTGTCTGGGTAAAATGTAATAAAAGGCTCCACAGCCTTAAGAGCCTGTAGTTCTGATACCTTTCTTGCTGAAGTGACTGCCAAGAGAAAGGCTGTTTTCCAACATAGAAATTTTATATACGCAGCAGCTGCTGGTTCAAAAGGTGGTAGGGTGAGCTCTTCCAGCACAAATCTGAAGTCCCATGCAGGAGTTGGTGATCTTCTGGGAGGCCTTAAATTTTTGGCCCCTCTAAGATATTGTTTAAACAGAGGATGAGAAAAGAGGGGAGGGCTCTCTGTTGTAATGAGCCGAGACGGCAGAGGCATGGATTTTTATTGAAGAAAAAGATAGGCACTTGTCAAGCATCTCAGTCAAATATTGAGAAATCTGAGGAATATTAGGCTTTGCTGTGTCTGCTCCTTGTGCTTGGTTCCAAGCACAGAATCTCTTCCATTTATCAGTATAAGACTTTCTAGTACTAGGCCTTCTGGCTTCCAAAACGACATCCTTCACAGATTTACTGAGAGGTGTTTGAATAATTAAATGATCTGCCATGCTGCAAGATACAGAGTTTGCAGCTGAGTGCGCAGAATTTGATTGTTCTGCTGAGACAGTAGATGAGGTATTTGAGGCAAGTACCATGGAGGAAGTTGAGAATTATTCCTTAGAAGTGGGTACCAGTGCTGGCGAGGCCAGTCTGGAGCAACTAGGATCATTTTTGATTTTTCCTGTCAGACTTTTAGTAAGACCTTGGAGAGTAGAGGCAGAGAAGGAAAGGCATAAACTGATAGTTTTTTCCAACTGTAGGATAGGGCATCCACTTTCCATGCTTTTTTGTGAGGAGTTCTTGTGCAGAATTTGTCCAACTGATAATTTTGGGGAGAGGCAAATAGATCTATGTCTGGGCTCCCCCATTTCTGTGTTCACATGCTGAAGATTTGTGAATCCAGTTTCCATTCGTGCGGGTACATAAGATTTCTGTTTAGGTCGTCTGCCAGGGTATTTTTTTTTCCTGGCAGGAATTGAGCTTGAAGGTGTATCTGGCAAGTCAAAGCTGTGTTCCACAAGGCCATGGCTAGTCTGCAAAGGGGGTAGGAATGTGTACCCCCCTGCTTGTTTATGTACCACACAACCGTGGTGTTGTCAAGTCTATCAGTAGTTGTCCTGAATGAAGCAAGTCCTTGAAGGCTGTCATAGCATTCTGAACAGCTAACATCTCTTTCTGGTTGATATGCAGATGCATTTGATTTGGGCTCCATTTGGCCTGAATGCATCTCCCCCCCACCAGGTGGGCCCCCCCAAGCATAGTCCGATGCGTCCGTAGTTAGGGTTTGGGTGGCAGGGGGTAGAGTGAATGACAGTCCCTTTGTTCTGGTGACATGTCTCTGCCCAACAAAGAAACTCCTGTTGCAGGCAGGGAATGAGAGGAATCACTGTTTCCAGACTGTGACAATGTTGATGCCATAAACTTTTTAGGTACCATTGAAGTTTCTTCATATGCAGTCTTGCATATGGAATTAGTTGAATGCAGGATGCCATGAGCCCCAAAACCTGCAGAATTTGTCTTGCAGATAACTGGGTTTTTGTTGTCATTTGTTTGAAGTATGTTGTCAGTTGCCTTTGTTTGTCTGGTGTAAGGTAAGCCATCTGGGCAGTTGTATTCAAGCTTGCACACAGGAATGTAATTATTTGAGAGGGTACCAGTTGTGATTTTTCATTTATGGCGTACCCTAAGCATGTTAGAAGCCTTTTTACAAATGCCAGATGTTGAAGAAGTGTGTCCTTGTCCTTTGTTTGAATGAGATAGTCACCCAGATAAGGATAAATTTGAATGTTTCTTTGTCTGCAGAATGCAATTACTGGTGCCAGGCACTTTGTAAAGACCCTGGGCACAGTAGGAAAGCCAAAGGGCAGTGCAGAGAATTGGTAATGCAAAAAACCTGCCTTGAAGCGGCGGTATCTTCTGCATGATTCCCTTATTGGGATATGCAGGTATGCCTCTTTTAAAGACTAGAGTTACTAACCAAGCATTCCTGCCTAGCATTGGCAGTAGCTGTTGTAAAGTCAGCATTTTGAATTTTGGAATGTCCAGGAACGTGTTGAAAATCGCTAAGTCCAGTATTGGACGCCATGAATTATCCTTTCTGGGTACCAGGAAAAGTCTTGAATAAAAACCTTGTCCTTTTTCCTTTTCTGGTACCGGCTGAATAGCCCCCATATCCATGAGGGACATAAATTGTTTCTGGGCCTCTGCCCACTGCTTTTGTGGCAGATCTGGCCATCCGTTTGGAATTGACAAAGTATGGAAATGAAATCTGTACCCCTGGGATACTATGTTTAATACCCACTTGTCCTGGGTAATTAACTGCCAATTTTGAGCATGAAGTTCTAGTTTTCCCCCCAAGGGGGCTGCCAAAAGATAAGTGCTTGGTGATGGTAGAGGAAAGTCACTGAGACTGCTTACTGTAGGGTTGTGCTTTGTTTCTTCCAGATTTGGAGGTGGAGGCACCCCATTGCTTTGACCTGTAAGAACCCTGTGATTGGTATCTGGAGCCTTTTGAGCGCCTGGATTTGCCTTGAGTGGCTCTGTTGGACACAGGATAGGACCAATTTTTAGTAGGCCAGTGTCTACTGAAACTGGGTGGCTGCACTTGCAAGAAATTGTTTACAGTTTGCATAGATTTAGCTTTGTCTTCCATTTTCTTTAAAACCTCTTCTGCCTTATTACCAGAATATCATGCTGCAAGGGGGCATCCAACAATTTAGCTTTAACATGATCAGGCAGATTTTGCTCCTTGAGCCAGGCATGCCTTCTAATCACAGATCCAGTAACGGCAGCCCTGCAAGAGGCCTCCAAAGAATCAAAACCACATTGCAAAGTATGCTTTCCAACCTGTTCTGCTGAATACAATAATTCCTGTAAATCTTTATTTTCCACACAATCAGAAATCAACATAATTTTCTGCTTCAGTAAGCCCATAATGTGCTGTTGATATTTAAGCATATGAAACTGGCAGTTTAAGGCCCTGATTGCCAAGGTTGCAGAAGCATAAACCTTCTTTCCCCAGTGCTCTGGAATCTCTATCTGAGGGGGTAGGACATTTGGCTGTAGAAGCCTTAACACCCTTGGGACCCTGAGAAATAAGTCTCAGGATCAGCAGCACGATTTTTGAATAGAAATTTGTGGGAGTCAGGAACCCTGTAATATCTGTCTGGCTTACTAGGAGCCGGAGGCAGGGAATCAGGAGCCATGCACTGGTTTGGTAAACCAGGGGTCATGAGTTCATATCTCACGGGTTGGGAGGGTGGTCTAATGGTTAAGGTGTTTGCCTTACAAACACAAGGTGCAGGGTTTGAATCTCACAAGGGATAACTGACTAGGCTTAAAATGGCTTGCAAGGGCAGTTAGCCTAGTACTAACCTATGAACCTATGCTGAATTCCGAATACACATCATCAACAATGTCTAATATAGGAGGTATTGCCAAAGGCCTATGCTGAGGAAGAAGAAAATCCATAAGCCTCCTTTTTTGATTCAGAGAAGTCCTGATTCTCCCAGTGAAAATGTTCCCTTAAAATATGCAAAGTCTCTCCAAAAGAGTAATCCTCAGGAGGCGATGCAGATGGGATGGATTCCTCTGCATCAGAATCCTCATTGGGTGGAACAGAAAATTCCTGATAGGAGGAATCAAAAGAGATGGAAACCTGATCTGAATATTCATAAACAGTGCCTTGCCTAGGCCTCTTAGCACGGGGGGGGGGGGGGGGGGTTGGGAAGCCCTGATCAAGTTAATTAAATCCTCAGCCATTTTGATCATCAGTTTTTTAGGCATAGGGGCCTGAGCATGTGGCTCATGCGTCAGTTTTTTTAAACATAGATGTTTTTGACCTTGTTTTTGAGGAGGGCGTCTGTTTAATATAAAAATGTTGAGGCCTGAAAACACCCTCAGAAGCCGGTGCCTGCTGAGTGGCTCCAGACCCATCCAAGGGAGAGACATCCGTGGGTTCAATACTCAGAATCGAGTGACATACCAGACTCCGAATGTGTCTCGGTAGAGGTCTGCAACTCAAAAGTAGCAGGTATCAGGGGCTGCGAAAGCACCTCACTGAGTACCGGCGACTGGCTTAGGAGAAGCTTTGTCATCAGTTTTGGACCTTGGCGGTATGTCTCTGTCTTTTTCTTTGCGTTTTTTGTGAACTCCGGTAGTCGGATTGCTAACCAATGACATTTCAGGATAATTAAATCTTGATACAAAATATTTAGAAGCAAAAATATACAGACGCTTAATAGTGCATTGGTTAAATGTACCACAAAACCGACAGCAAGGCACGTTATGATCTGGGCCTAGGCAAGGAATACAGTACAAATGAAAATCCTTATGAGGTATTTGCTTCCCACAAATAATACAATTATTAACTTCTACTGACATCGGTAAGGAACAAGAAAAAGTTTGCCCAACGGGGGGTACTTGGCTTTAGTTTGAAGACTTCGGTTCTGAAACTCGAATGCGAAAATTTATGGAGTCGGCCGACCGGCACTTGCAAACTGCTTCTGCTTCAGGCACCGGGCGGCAAGATAGACTGAATAAAATGGCATTGGCTGCATGTTTTATACCCCTGACGACCTGAAGTCATGGAAGAGGAGACAGCAACTGACACAGGACCCAAGACTTGTTATTTAGGCCAACTGAGGGCACCCTGCCAGCAGATTACCCAAATGTAATGACTGAAACAGTGAAACACAAAGAACATCCAAGCTGACGACTCTGAAAGGGTAAGATGGATCTGTGACTGCTTCCGTCATTCCCCGGACTCACTTTGGCTCCATCTAGATGGAAGGTTATTAGCATCACGAGCTCTCTTACCATACATGGTAGGGGCTTATTTGCCTTCCCATCTGGGAAAAAAAAAAGCTTTAATAAGACAGACTTTCACTGACTGGTATGCTCCTTACGCTTCAGAAGTTGTACAGCATCTTGTACAAATTTGTAATATATATATTCAATTTAGTACTTCTAAATCTGTAACTGATCCCAACACAGCATATTAAAAAGCCGTAAGGACCTTTTTGTTGTATACAGTGTGATTTCATAGAATTATCAATGTGTACAAAGTTTAAATATGTACTAGTTTTGACTGTTTTCTCAGGATGGGTAGAAGCGTACCCATGTGTTAAAAATTATGTGGCCTCAGAGGCAAAGAAGATTTTTTATGAGTTTACACCCAGTTTTGGGGTACCATGTTTTACAAAATCAGACAGAGGTACTCATTTTACGAATCAGATTATTCAACAGATTTGCAAAGTTTTAAACACTCATATGCAGAATCATAACCCCCACAGACGTCAAGCTTCAAGCATGGTAGAAAGAAACTTCTTTCTGCTTTTCTGGTTAGGGGTCGCCACAGCAGAACAATGGTCCACAGAATGATCAGCAGTGGAGTTCTACAACGTCAAGCTGCTAGCCCAGTACCCAACTTTCCTCAGAAGGCAAATACATGCACACATTCACATCTAGGGCCAATTTAAAGTGTCCAATCCACCTGCAGCAGGTCTTTGGGTTGGGGGAGAAAACCAGAGCACCCACAGGAAACTCACGTGAGCACAGGGAGGACAAGCGGACTCCACAAAGGCACCCTAGATGAGAATTAAACTGTATAACTTCTTGTTGTTAAGAGGCAGTGCTAACCACTGCACCACTCTCAGTAGGAAGAATGAACCAAATTTTTAAGTCAACAAAATTTACTGCAGAAGCGGGCCTAAAATTGCCAGAAGCCTTGACCTTCGTTTTATTTGCTATCTGCAGTGCAATCAGTGCACCTAGAAAGATCTACCCTCATGAAACCCTTAGGGAACGCCCTACGAAGATGCCAGCCACACCCCTACCTGCAAATCTCGACCGCTGGTAGAAGTTAAGACAATGCTTACTTATTGTTAACAAGTTATTTCTGTTCTGCAGCATCTTCATTTACAGGTAATCTCCACCTAGCTCCAGCCTGATCCTGATGCAAAACATGATGTTAATCCAGAAGACTGGGTCCTTGTTCGTTCCTTTACCAGATAACCTTGACAGAAAGGTCCATTCCTGCTGTTCCTTATCACAGCTACAGCTGTTAGACTCAAAACGGTTTCCAACATGGATCCATATCTTCCTGGTCTGAAAAGCAGTACCAAATGAGGGAAGCCAACCAATTCCCTCCAACCTACCCTCTTGCAGCCATCTCTGCTGATGAATCAGTTTCCTCTCGTACCAGAAAAAAAAGATACTGGGAATAGAACAGATAACGACTGATACTGTGAGGACATCAGAAGGGGTGATTATCCCAGAATCAGTTACCAAACACTGTTCATAGGAGCTAAACTGCAACAGCAACCCTTATGGTGTGTTTGGAGTGTAACAATGAGCTATTCATTGCTAAACGGATTTATGCTTGGACATTTTTGAAAATCCACTCCGACCCTGACCAGCTCACCATTCATGCCTGCTGCCGTGATGACTACAATTGTTATTGTTGTTCTACTACTACATTTACTGATACCTGCTGGAACTGCAAACACTGCTAAACTTCTTAACAGAAAAACAAAATGACTGATAATATATGGACAGAAATCACCAGACTGGCATCCAAGTCTGAATACATTTCATGCCACTCTGAATACATATGCTAAGACTAAATGTTAGTAACTGTTGGACATGTGCCCACATACCAACTACCTATGATGGAGGTATCCCAATGTTTCCAGCACCTGTAAATGAAGCGGATATGGGAATAGCTTTTTCAGCAGTGGTACTAGGTAAAAATGCTTTGTGGCATAATGTTGCATCATTTAATAAAATTGCTGCACTGAGACTTTCAGTGACTTTCAGGGGTCATACCTGTTGTGAAGAATGGGACTATGGAAGTTGGACAGAGCAATGTAATATTACTCAAAGAATGTACAGTGGAAGTGCAGTAAAAGGTATGGTTATGCTGAAAGACTTATTCTGTGGCAGTTCAGCATATGGCCAGCAAACTAGTCAGGGTGTTACTATATTGGGAGAGTTTGTCCGGCAATTCAACAAGCAGACCAGTGGTAAAATTCATAATGTAAGAGATTCTCTGCAAAAAAAAAAAAACCTGGTTGGAAAGGTTGATGCTTTGTGGATTAATCATGATTTAGGCAAGCAGCTTTTAAAGGAATTTTGCATATGGACCTTGGTGGTGATGTTATTTCTGGGGTTGGTACAGTAATTACTTATCAGACTGTAAAATCAATTTGGGAGCTGAGAAAGCTCTCTAATCTAATAGAAGCATTAAGCAATGCAATGTCTGAGACAGTCAATTTGTTCACTTTAGAACTGATTGCCATGCTTGCAATGGCACTTGATTTCGTACTTGCGTCAAAGGGAGATGCATGTGTGCGCGTGCACAAGGAATGCTGTTAGTTTACTCCTGACAACGAGCACGTAATATTTGGTCATTTGGAAGTCTAAAAAGTAGCTGAACTGTCAGATACCAAAGAAGCGGACAGTTCATGATGGGCTTGGCTAACCAATTTGTTTTCAGGATGTGGAGGAAGTACGTTGAAATGCATTATCCTCACTGCTACTGCTATAATTGTGTTTTTCCTTTTACTCTTATGCAAAGCTTTAATAACCAAACTCATTGCATCCCGATATAACCCACTGTTACAAAACTTGCATGTGAGGGATTCTGAAAAATTGACATTTATGTACTGTCTCAATAAAAATGAGATAGCAACTGTAAATGTAGAGTTAGTTTTTGAAGGTTTGGGAAAATGTATGACAAAATATTTACAGTGTAAAAGATGTCTTATGACAAATGTGATGCTTTTTCAGCATCAAATGAGGGATTTTAAAGGATTAAAACGAAACTGCACATATTCTAAAAGGTTAGTGTATGTGTGGCTTAAAAGGTTAGTGTATGTACTGCAACAGCATAAGAACAAACATGGAAAAGTACAGAATGTTAAGTTTCATTTCCTGAGACTGAGGAAGCATTCTTTCTAAATCACATAGTAAAAAGAAACAATCCATATTATGCTACAAATGTAAATAAAAAGTTGCTAATCTATTTGTACTAAAGTTGACATTTTTTTTTAGATATTAAGTAATGGTCTGACAAATAAACTGTATTATGAACTGTATTAATTAGCAGTTTCCTACTGGATGCTAGCAGTGGTATGACTGATAAATTTTACTACTTTGTTAAAGTTTTCCTATAAAAAACTATGAATTTATTTGTTCAGGGAGATAGGACTTCCTGAGTACTGTTTCCCTGAATGTGTGCTATTTCTTTTAATAAACTCTCATAACCTGCCAATGACTGAAATTTATTTTATTATGGTTAAACCTTAACACGTTTTTAACATGAAACTGTCCAGATAAATGCAATATCTGGACTGGAAAACCCACAATAATTCCTTACTGAAAGGATACAAGGCCAGAACACTGTCTTTCAAAGATCACCTCAAAGCCCCGTCATTATACATGATATCCTAAAGACTTGCGAAGAGGTGACCTGTGCCCAGCATACTCTGACCCAAAAGTGATGAATCTACTGCACGTCAGCAAGTCAAATGGCATCAAAAATGGTTGGCCAAGGGATCTGAACCTCTTCTACAACATCAACAGAATGGTTTGGAGGGAGAGGTATATCTCAGAGGATACCAATGCTCTAGAACAGATTCTGCCCATCCACGTAAAACAAAGTTCAGCCTGTCCACATTTAAGCACAACACTGATCTGTGGATAGGTAACTGAAAATTTACCTCAGGACTATACCCTGTACTACCAATGCAAAGATGCAGCTCCTAAATGCTTTACACCACAGATCGGTCCCCTCAAATTATCTATGGTATGATCCCAGTTATTCTTACTAGGGGTAATACACAATTACTAACCATGGGATGGGTAGGGCAATCTACTACCAAACGGGATGCATTAATTCAAGCAAAAAGGGGAAATTGGTTAGGCTTAAAATGGCCCTCAAGGCCAGCTAGCCAACTAATTACCTATAAACCTATGAATAACTGTTGCAGCACACACTCTTCCCTCACACAGTCTCCTAATGTATAATCTTGGACATCCAAGAGCTGGTATGGGTACCAGTTCATCTCCACACACACACACACACACACACACACACACACACACACACACACACACACACACACACACACACACACACACACAAACTATTAACTCTAGGGAAATGGAAACTCTTGGGTATACCCTGCCTGCTGAGGGCAGCAGGGAATGTTGGGACCATTCTATTTCCAAACAGGTTGGATTGCCCTATGTGACACCCATATCCACCTAGGAAATGTCAAAGTGGACAGCCAATCCTAGGGCTCCATAGCCAAAATAGAATTTTGCAAGGCATGGAATGGATCCTCTTTATCCAAGGACCACAACATCACCACTGTATGGGGTATTAAGTCTAGATGATGAGGATTGCAAAGCTGTGGAAACTGGGCAAGACACTGGACCTTAACTGTAGAGGAGCTCCCAAAGACTGACATCACAATGATCCTATCTGAGCATCTACTGTTTTAGTTAAGCTCCTTACAATAGTGTACTTTCTCTAGAACTCCCTATGCTTGTAAAATGACCAACAGAGTTGCATTTAACAGAGAAATAGAAGGCTAACTGACCGTAACAATGAAAGTAGCCCTAAAGGTTAAGTAAAAGTGAATTCTGAAATCTCTGAAATGTTCTCAAATCTAAAATAGATATCGCTCGACAGTTAAGATGCATGAACATAAAAACTTTGAAGTGTGAACCATAAAGAATGTAAACTAAAAGTAAATATAAGGCTATATAACATGCACTACAGAATAAGGTCATACTCTAAGGCACAAAAGCCTCATTCCAACCACAGCCAGTTAAGGCAAAGTTGTGCAAGCATCTCCTCCAGCAATGAAGAGCAACAGCTATCCATGATGCAACCTCTAACCTAGACCCACCCCATCGCTGGGCAGTGATGCTTCAGTTACACCTCCTAAAGTACCGCTGAGGAAGGTTTCTAAGAGACTGACACTCACTCTAGACATATCAGAGTCCATCCATCCACAACCCCTTTTTCCCATTTTTTTGTACTTGGGTCAGTGTGTCACTTCAGCAATGATTGTAGAGTCAATGTTCACTACGCTGGGTGGCTAGGCCTGCCACAGTTGTTCTTCCACACAACACGAACACTTGTACCTACAAGCCAGTTTAGAGTCCAATCCAACTACTGTATGGCTTTGGAATGTGGGAGGAAACTGGACCACCCATAGAAAACTTACGTGAAACAAGGTGGATATGAAGACTAAAGAAAGAAAATTATGTTAAAGAGTAGAAGGTGGCTACCTATCCAGTTAAAGAGCATTCGTTTCTATAATATTGACAATCTACAACAAGCAGAACATTCTCAGATATCACATTTGTGTTTTCCATGCAAAGTCTAAAAGAACATTCTCAGACCAGTTTTACAAAAACTGTGTGTGTGTGTGTACGTATGTACACACATACATGATGTATATATGCGCATACACATATGGTTACAAAGATTCTGCACATCTGCAACTTTTTTTAAAGCAGAAGGATTTTTTTTATTCTGCGTTTAACCTTGATTGTCCAAACTGGATACAAAATCTCCTTTTACTGAAGACCGAAGGAGAAAAGCACCACATGATACTACACATGGCAAATAGCAATAGTGATATATAGTAAGAGTGAGTATACGGGCCACATACACAAAACATGCACATCTTTACACAAAATTCACATCTTTATACATGAGCAAAAACATATACATTTTTACTATAGCTTTTCATGTTGCCAAAATCATTTGTTTTGAGAGTATGCACAGATTTACCCTGGGGATGAACACTGGCAGATCCAATTTTATCTTGGGTCCTATTTAAAAATGAGCTGAACACTGCTTTTTCATTAAAGCAATACCGAGAGAGGCATCTTTCCTACACTGACACTTGCATTGTAAAACAAGTTAACCCTGAGCTCTCCTCAACTCAAGTTGCTTCACAAACTTACCAGAAATACCAACGAACCATCCAGTCCAAGCATCTGGAATATAAAACAGAGCATTATTAAACTATTGCTGCAAAGTAGTCATTTTCATATTCTTAGAAAGGACAGACTTCTAATTACTACTTTTTAAGGTCAGTTATTTGATTTTCCAATTGCAGTCTTTTCATACTCTAATCTGAAAGTTACATCAATTAAAAAAAATGCAAGTCAATGTACCTTTAAACAGGAAAATACCAAGAAAAATAAGTACTCATGTTATCAGGTTATCTTTTCAGAAGCCTTCTGAAGTTGACAGACTTGTTTTTTTTCCAAGTGCTCTCTGAATGGCTAGCTGTTTCCTTGATGCCAAGCACTCATGCTCAATGACCATGTAACCTTCCCACCCCATGTCTGGACAACTCAAGGTTGCCATAAGGAAAGCTCCTAACCCCAGCACCCACAGTTCCCAACACTAATAACAGAGAGGAGTGAATGGGATTTGTAAGCAAAACAATATGGGTACATTACAATCCATTAACAGTCACAGATGGAACTACAACTAAAAGTAGCTGAAAACATCAGCCCAGGGTCACAGAGAATATTAATGGAGTAAAGGATACCTAATGCAAAACTACCAACAGATATCAACTGATATATGTACAACATTTTACTTTGAAAGGCCATCTGCAAAGCTCAAGACAGAAGGATGTAATCTCAGACCATATCCACAGTTCCCTAAAACTAAGGGAGGCAGGAAATGGGCAGTTTAAAATAAAATCAGAATACCAAATACTGTACCAAAAAGATGCCAAACAAAGCTACTGACAAGACCAGCCCAAATTACTGTGCTTAAGACATGCAGTAATGGCCAAGTTGCCACAATGCACTGTCCTCTACTGACATGTAGCTACCCATAAATGGAATAAACACGCACAACATGGTAAAATATCTGGTAACCCCCACCCCCAAAAAAAGCACTCTCAGAGGTGATGTAGCAGATTATAACATACTGTGTTCTATGATTAAAGACAGGCACCTTGCCTGCATTTCAATAATTTACCCAAAAGAAGACAAATACAAGTGGTGACAGCAATCCAAGGTACATAAATATTCTCTCAGGGATACCAAATCTAGAAACAAAACACTGAGATGGATGGACTGATGTACTGTCCAACAGATCGTTTAAAAAGTGACTAGTATCAGTGCCCCCATTACTATAAAATGCAAATCAAAGTAAACCAACTGTACTAGAAGTAGTGAATACATTAACAGAGATAAAACAAATGGATCTGGGATCTTTAGGAAAAGGGTAAGGGGCAAACTAGAGAGGAAAAAAATGAGAATTACAGGAACAATACATACAGGGAAGGAATGAGGTTTAGAAGAAGGCAGGATATGAATGAGCTGACAATGACTGGTAGATAAGCAATGTATAATGTTTGCAACTAAAATTATGTCAACATGGTTTGTGATGGATAATGCTTGCAAACAAGATTATGTCAATATGAGTAGATACAAGAACACGTTCAGTCTCACCACAGAAAACGGCAAACTGGTAGCAAAAATTATAAAACTTTAATGGAGACAAGCGCTTTCGCGTATTATGCATACGCTTCTTCAGATCATAAAACACAAAAGAACTAGAGGATTTTATACATTGTTACTGTGACTCAGTCATGTCAAATTGAATCAGGTAAAATCAATTAATCAATCTACCTAAATACAGCAATTAGCTAACTAGCTATTCAACAGAGAAAGGAAAAAACTTGCTCAAGTTTAAACATTTACAACTTGTAAACATAAAACAACATTCTAGCATACAGTTGCATTGAAAAACTAATACCTTGAGAATTTAAACCATCATGCAGTGTGTATAAATGTTAAGACATACACTCAGTTGACTCATATACACTGAGTTTAGATAAACCATTTTTTAAAACCAAAATATGATCTATAATAAACAATTTCATATTCATAAACTATTAAAAACATTACATGTATTTTAAATATAAATGCATAAATATAAATATATTAAATAACCCTAAATTGATTAATAACTATTTGCTTAACATCTCATACAATAAATCATATACTAAAACTACATGAAGCATTCTGGTGTGTGTATGAGTAACAATGCTCAAAACTTCAAAAAACTACTTATATCAAATAATTTCTACTTAACCACTATAAAATATATAAAATATATACATTATCTGCGTGAGGCTAAAAAAGACCTGATAGAAACATATACATTAAGTCCTGGTGAGTGATGTGCTTTTAATTTAAAAATCCACTCTAACTCTTTGCTTTCTAAGTAATTCATATAGTCTCCACCTCTGTTGCCTGGATGTACAACCTGTAAAACCCTAAAAGAAAAGGAATGACCAATATTCACGGAGACATGTTTGGCTAGTGCATTGAGTTCATTCTTGCACCTGATATCATAGAGGTGGTTATATATTCTCTGCTTAAGTTTGCGTTTTGTAAGTCCTATATAAAATGCAGGACATTCATTGCAGGATGCTAAATATATCAAACCAGTTGTCTCACAGGTTGCATAACAGCTTGGTTTCACACGACTACCTAATGTAGGATGTAGTCGTGTGAAGTAGGAAGTCGTGTGTAGGAAGTACAAATATGACTCGGTTATTGTCCATGCTGGTGTGAATGACCTGAGATGTACCTCCCTGGACTACGTGAAAAGAGACAGAGGAGCTCTCTGAGCATGTAACCCTGGCCAGTATGACCCTGACCTTGAGTAGCATCTTACCCTCACCAAGAATGATCAATATCAAGACAAGATGATCAATTTCAACAATTGGCTTAAGTATTGGTGTCATTCAAAGGGGATCCAATGCCTGTCAGCCTGGGATGACATGCTCGACAAGCCAGCTAGGGACGGCTTGCACCTGTCACCCCTGGGCTTTCGGATATTGGCAAAGGCTCTTGCTACCCCCATAGTGCCTTTTTTAGGCAAGCCTCAAAAGGCAAACCCACCTCCATCGGTATCACAAGGGATAAGAAACTAACAGTAATGCTACTCAACGCCAGAAGTCTAAACCTCATGATGCACGCACTCGAAACTCTCCTTAGCATGGAGAACTTAGATATCTGTGCAGTAACAGAAACCTGGTTCAAGGCTCCCGAGAGCACCCCAGCACTACCAGGTTATACCTCATACCATGCTTTTCAGCACCAAAACTTGGATCGAACCACAAAAGGAGGGGGAGTATCAATATACATCAAAGATACCCACACCTCCAGGTTGGTGGCGCAACACGAAGCATCAGAGACTATCCATGTGCAACTAACAGTAGGTAAAACTGCCTTCCAGTTTATAGCCTGTTACAGACCACCCTCCCAAACCCAGGAACCCCACTTGGCCTTCCTGAGAACACTGGAAAATATGAAGGTCTCTCCAAACACCATTATATTGGGCAACTTCAACTACCTAAACATAGACTGGGAGCATTACTCTAGCTCCAACACCCTAGCCCAAAGGTTCCTAGAATTTATAAACTCAAATGCTATGGAACAACTTGTTACCACTCCCACAAGATGGGAAAACATACTGAACCTGATCATCACCAACATGGGGACTCTATGCTCCAGACCAGAAGTGTATCCCTCACTGGTAAGATCAGACCATAAACTAATCTCACTGGATATTCACATCCTGACCCCACCCCCTGCCCAGAAAACCACAGTGAAAAACTTCTCTAAAGCAAATTTCACTCTCTTCAAAACTGAGGTGGAATCCTTCAAAGCCCCCGCGCCTGTGGAAAATACGGCCCAGACGGCAGAATCCTTTATAAATGCATTCTATGAACACCTTCAGGAATGCATGGATCATGCAATCCCAAATAAAACCAAGACCCAATCCTCCAAAGGCAGACATCCTGTCTGGTGGACCCCAGCCATAAACAAACTATACAATAGAAGGAGGAAGCTACTACATGATAGAGCAAAATTCCAAAAAGGGAAGTCATCTCTGATCAGTATTAGCAAAAAACTACGGGCACTCATAAAATCATCTAAGCCCAGCTTACAGAGAAAAATTGCACAGGACACTAAGGATAATCACAAGGCTTTCTTTAGTTATGTTAGGAACCTGGGTGGGAATTCCCAGATATGCTCAGAATTAGTCCAAAATGACAAAAAATACACCGGACCCACAGACATTGCCAACATCCTAGCTGACAGGTTCAGCGCAAACTCCCCCCCCCCCACCAAAAGGGCAACTATCTATCCCAGCAGAGTGCTGCCCCCCCTGACATCTCAGATGCTCAGGTAAGGGTCGCCCTCTCCAAAGCAAAAAACACAGCATCAATGGGACCAGACAGTGTCCCGGGCTGCGTCCTACATGAACTCCAAGAAGAGCTAAACCCAAACATAAAACTACTGTTCAATCTCAGCCTTACTACAGGATCTGTACCCAAATAGTGGGGTACAGCAACAGTGGTCTCTCTCCACAAAGGTGGTACCTCAACAGATCCTGGAAACTATCGCCCCATAAGCCTGACTAGCTTGGTCTGCAAAGCTATGGAAAGGATCATCATGGACCTCATAAATAAAGATATTGGGGGCCTACAGACACTGGATCCTACCCAGTTCTGCTTTAAGGGCAGATCCTGCCTCTTAAACCTGGTCAATTTCTTTGAAACAGTCACCAAGGCCATTGACGAAATAAATAGGACATGCTGGAGGGACAGATTCATAACCCAGAGGCTCCCTTCACTATGGAATAAAATCCCAGTCCAGGTTAGGCAGAGTCCCTCACTGACTATCTTCAAGAAGAATCTTGATGAGTGGATGGGAGATCATAGGTTTACCCCTGGTGTCACTTCTGTGTCACTGTTAGACAGAGGCACAGTATACTAACTTCGAAAAAGGGCATAGCAAAATTAATTTAAAATGGGTGGCAAAAGCCAAACACACTCTGGCTAGGCTTATAAATGCCCTACGGCAGATAGCCTAGTATGAACCTATGAACCTATGAGAGTAGCTTATGCTATGTATAGTTCTTGTGTGTGGTGAAAGACAGAAAGGGACATAAGAGAAGTAGAGTTGTGTAAGTAAACTTACCATAACAGTCAATGTTGAAATGAACACTGCTGCAAAAGCCTCAACTATATGGGTTATATCCTGCTAAGGCTGTAAGAGCTGAATAAATAGAGAAAGTTTGGGCACCCAGCCATCCACAGCATTCATGCCAACTGAGAGAGGGAAGCTAGAGCCTAGAAAAAGTCAATGCTATGCAGTGATCATTTCAAAATCTACTATTATGGTATGTTTACTCATCAATAATCCTAGTTTATAATCCAGCATTCTCCAAAAAGACCACAGATGATGCTAACTACCTGGTAGAATTACTACTGGCCATGCCTGGAAGTGCCTTGCTGTGGTGGGTATAATAAAAGATAACAGCATGAGACAACCATTTGGAAATAGTTGTTCTGACACAAGCTGTACTTTTTGCTTAATTTCACAAAAAATGATCACCTAATCAGAATTCCTTAAATATTTTGTTCTGTCTAAACCATATCTGAAATGTCTTCTGGAGTACATGGCACTCGGTCAAACTCACATAATGAACATGAAGACAAATAGACAAAAAATTGTCAATCCCCCCAAAAATTAAGATGGTCAGTTTTGCAGGGGGCAAGTCTCCAGTTAATTACATATATACCATCTCTGAGTTTATTGTATAGTAGGAAAAGGGCAAACTTTTCAATCCCCACTGTTCGCAATCTTGCACCAAAACAAAGCTTGCAATGTTCTATCAGCTGTGCCAATTTTTTTTTGGAGCGATAATCGTACCATTCAACCCACCTCAATGACACCTGTGTACATAAGAGGTATGGAGCATCCTTTCTCCTGCTGTTTTAGGTTCTGGAAAAAAGACAGGGATATGGATAGGTTGGCTTAAAAGTAAACTCATACCACTTTAGGCACAAATGAAGGGCTAGTTCTCAAGGAATCCTTACCTCTGTGGAAAATGAGAGGTTGACCCCACCATTAGAACTTTCTATTTACATACTCTTCTTGCAGAGTTCAGAACAATTGGTAACATTGTATCCCATGTTAAGAACCTCAAGCCAGCCTGATGAAGTGGTTAAAATACTTGTCTTTTCGAACATAAAATTAATATCCCAAGAATGAACTACTTATTTTCTAGGAAGCATTTTATGCAACACCCCCTTTCAAAAACATATTTACTTGGGACTGCAATGATAGAAAAGTAATCAAACTGTATTGACACATTTACAAACATACTTCACATACTGCTATACATCATACAACCTAAGCCACATTACATAAATTATCCAATACCTGCCCCTTTGTCTAAACAAGGAACATCTTTATTAAACCATCACTTACAACATAAGTAATCACACATTTTTTTTATATAAATGAAAACAAACCACACCAACAAAATCCTATTTTACATTACAAACCATAGTGAAAGTCCCAGCTGCAGACATTATACCAATTTTCAGAAAACTGCATAGCTCATTTAAGTCCTGCCTTCTTTTAGACCTCATTCCTCCCCTGTATGTACTGTTCCCACAATTCCCATTTTTTCCTATATAGTTTGCTCCTACTCTTTTCTAAAGAGAATAAAGTTGTGTAAAAAACCATACATGTCCTCTTCCATGTTGCAGTGGGTTTATCCTTCCATTCAGCTTGTCCAGCCAGGTTTACAAAGCTTTTCCAGTCCCTCTTGGTGTGGACGTCTGACACGTAGGCAGGTACGTGGGCCATGAAGGTGACATCTGTATGGACCAGCCCTCAGAACATAAAATAAAGCCCCAGACAGAGCCAGTCCCGAGGGATATAACCTGTCCCTGAGCTGGGGAGAGCAAGTGCAAGGTTAAAAAAGGGGGAAGTTGGGAGGGAAGGAATATTGCAACATGGAAGAGAAGGACATCTATGTTATGCTAAGTTTTTACACAACTTTCCTATGTCCTTCTATTCTAATGTTGCAGTATTCTACTAGTGGGCGAGTGCCAAAGCTCACTACAGGTTGTGGGGTGGCCAGGTAGAAGACTCCAGGAATCTATGCAGGATAGCTCTGGCAAAACCTGCCCTGGATCTGGAAATATGGTCCAGTTTGTAGTGTTTGGTGAAGGTGTGCATAGAGGACCAAGTGGCTGCTTCCAGAATGGAGTTAGTGTCCAGGCCTTTGAAAAAGGCACCAGAGAAGGCCCTAGCACCTGGTGGAGTGGGCCCCGACATTGCCTAAAAGCATCTTCCCATGGTGTGTGTAGCAAAAGGAGATGGTCTTGGCAATCCATGATGAAATGGTCTGTTTGCCTACCGCCTTCCCCAGAGCCCTGGGGTGGAAGGACGCAAACAGTTAGTCTGAGTTGTCTGTGGACACCTAAGGAATGAAGGACTGTCTCACTATCTCCCTGAGGGTTAGGGAAGAAGGTAGGCAAATTGATAGCCTGATTCAAGGAAAAGTCATTGACCACCTTGGGGGTGTAACGAAGGGTTTATCCTTAGGGTGAACCTGTCCAGATGGAAAATCAGGAAAGGCAGGATAGTCATAAGGGCTTAAAGCACGGAGAACCTCCTGGCTGATGTCAAAGCTACTAGGATGACTGTTTTCTATGTGCAAAACAGTAAGTCAGCCTTGTCAGCTGGTTCAAAAGGTGGCAAGGTGAGTTTTTCTAGCACATAATTCAGATCCCAGGGAGGAGGGGAGGGTTTCTTGGGAGGTCTGAGGTGGAGACCCCCAGTCAGGAAGAGTTTGGCTGGTAATCTTGATGCCAGAGGAGGATCCGTATGTAGGCAGGGAGAAATGGCAGACAGTTGTGCTTTTAAAGTGGAGTATGACAAGCCTGTCTTCAAGAGTTCACACAGGTAGGGCAGAATCAGGGGCAAGTCGCTGTCCAGCAGCTCCATCTGTCTCGACACCAGAAGGAAAACCTTTTCCATTTGGAGAGAGAAGATTATCTTGTGTTGAGTTTTCTGGCCTCCTGCAGGACTGAAAGCACATCCTCATTGTACTGGTGTCAAAAGGAGATCAGAATCCTATCTGCCACAAGGAGAGTTGCAGAGACTGCCACTGTGTGTGTGTGTGTGTGTGTGTGTGTGTGTGTGTGTGTGTGTGTGTGTGTGTGTGTGTGTGTGTGTGTGTGTCCCCTTGTGCTGTGCGAGTAGGTCCACTGAGGGGGTGGGTTAAATTGTGGTGACTGCCCTTGGACAGATGAAGAGGGAACCAGTGCTGCCTTCGCCAATAGGGGGTCACCAGCAAGATTTCTGTTGAGTCCTGCTGAATTTTCAGTAGGACCCTCTGGATCAGAGGGAAGTGGGGTAAGGCATACAGGAACCTCCCCTTCCATTACATTGAGAAGGTGCCTGTTTAAAATGCCTTCGGGTCATGCGTTCTGGAGCAGTAGCTCTGAAGTTGCCTGTTTATGAAGGAGGCCAAAAGGTCCCAGCTGAAGAATACCCTACTTGTGGACCAGATCTAGGAATACCTCTCTTGACAGCATCCATTTGTGGCTGTCTGATATGGTTCTGCTTAATGAATCTGCCTGAGAGTTGTGCAGGGACAGGATGTAGGCTGCCTGGAGGGAGATTCCCTGGGAGATGGCCAGATCCCATACCTGTAGAGCTAGTCTGCATAGGAGGTAGGACTTGCTCCCTCTTTGCCTGTTCAGGTACCACATTCACTATGGTGTGGTCTGTAAAGAATTTTAAGAGGCCCTGCTGGAGGCAAGGTTGGAAGGCCTTTCCAAGACGCACTTTTCGGACCACTGCACAAATGAGAACCAAGATAAGTAGGTATAACTTTAATCACTGACCATCAAAGACTAAGCGCTTCCACCATTGAAGGCCTGCAGGGTGAGGAGTATTGCTGTCATTTCCATGAGAATGATGTGCATTTGTGTGTCTGTCTGTCCACTAACCTTGCACTGTCCTTGAGCCCAGAGTTGCACCCAGCCCAGGTCTGAGACATCTGTGTGCATGACCTGGGAAGGGGTGGGCATTTGTAAGGGCAGGCCCGGATTCTGGGCAACTTGGGCAAGCCACCATTTTAATTCTTGAAGACAGGGGAAGAGTAGAACCCTGAACTCTAAAGGATGCGAGTGCTGGGTCCACACCGAGCAAAGGTACCATTGAAATTTTCTCATGTGTAGCCGTGCTAGGGGCAACATGGGGATATAGTAGCTGTCATGTACCCCAGAAGTCCTAGGAATTCCCTCGCAGTCACAGCTGATGAATGGAGGGCAGACTGGAAGTGGTGGGAAATGGATACCACTTTTTCCTTCAGGAGGGAGGGCCCCATCCAGATGTCTGTCTTGATTCTGCATCCCAGGAAGACAATGTCTTCCTGTGTGTGGTGGAGTTGGGAATTTGGGAAATTTATCAGGAACCCTAGAGACTGCAGCAGGTGCAGGAGGTCCTTGGTGTGAGCCAGGAGAATCAGTCAGTGTCTGCTGCTTAAATGAGTAGATCATCCAGGTATGGGAATATTTGTATTCCCCTTGTCCTGCAGTAGGCAATGACTGGGGCTAGGCACTTTGTGAATACCCTTGGGGCGGTGGAGAGCCCAAATGGCAATACACAGAACTGAAAGGGAGAACAGCCTGCTATGAATCTGAGGTATTTCCTGGAGGTAGACTTTATGGGGATGTGAAGACAGGCCTCCTTTATGTCCAGGGTTACCATGAAGGCCTGTAGGAGAATGAGTGGAAAGAGTGGGCAAGGAGAGCATCCTGAAAGAGGGAACTTTTAAGAAGATGTTGAGGTGGGAGAGATCTATGATGGGCCTCCCTGGTACTTCCTTTCTGGGAACCAGAAAAATTCTTGAGTAGAAACCTTTCGCTCAAGCGGGGGGTGGGGGGGGTGGGGGGAGACGGTGGAGACGGGGGACTGATTCTATGGCGCCTTGGAGTAGCAGGGTGTTTAAGACCTGGGGTAGGACAAACTGCTGGAATGCAGGACAGGAAGGGATAGGCAGTCTTGGAGAGGGAGTGATCCAAGTCAAAGTATCCATCCCTCAGGATGGATAAGACCCATTTGTCTGTTATCAGGGACCAGGCAGGGAGACAGTGACAGAGACAGGTGGACAAGGGGATGGTGGGCAGGAAGAGGGAGAAGGAAAGGTGGCAGCCAGACACTACCTGCCCTGGTCTGGAAAGAAAGGCCTCTGGTCAGAGGCCTGAGAGGTCCTTGGCTGGGCAGTTTTGTTTCCTGGGAGGCCTTCTAGACCTGGGGGGGGGGGGCTGAAGGCCTTGATGCCTTTCTTATAAATTGTTTTTTGGTCAGGAAGGTTCTCTGGAGCTTTGGGATTGGAGAGACAAGGAGGTGCTTGAGGTTTTGAAGCTCTTTCCCTTTCTGCTGGAGAGACTTGGAAATCAACTACCTTAGCACCAAAGAGGGACGAGTGATCCAAGGGGGCATCTAGGAGCATGGCTCTGAAGTTATATGGGAGTGGCTGCAGACGTAGCCAGGAATATCTTCTAAGCATGGCTGCTGATGCAGCTGACCTGGCTGAGGTCATATGCACCCCCTTAGGGAGTGCTTGTTCACTTGAGACAAACCCAATTATTGAAGACAAGGATGCTTTGGCAGCACAGTCAAAAATGTCATTAAGCTCTTTGGATGCCAGGGAGTACTTGGCCATGTAAGACTGGTAATTTGTTGCCCTAAAAGCTAGGGTAGCAGAAGTATAAATCTTTTTCCCCACCTCTCCATGGATTTGATGTCCTTATCTACAGACAGGACAGTGGTAGTAGACAGTAGTTTGGATGACCTGTCCGTAGAAATGGAAATAGTGGCAATGTCTGCTGGAAGGCACTTGAAAAGGAATTTGTCTATGTCAGGAACCCTGTATAATCTGTCTGCCCTTCGAGAAGCAGGTTGTTGAGAATCTGGATTAATGGATGATGCAGCAAATGCATCCAAGAAGGCAAGCTGGACAAGTGGGGATAGGAGACGGATTTAGCGATTCCATCTGAATCAGATCATAAAATGTTTTTTGTGCCTCAGACATGTCGGAGCATTCCCACTTAGTGTTCTCTCATCAGGTTAACAGTGTCCTCCCCCAAAGGTTAGGTATTCCCACTGGGGAATCAGGCTCAGCAGAGGACTCTTCAGGGGATCCATATCCCAGGGGGGATGGATCTGGGACGAGTACAAGAGAGTCCTCAGAGGAAGACATTTCCTCCTCTGCAGGATGGCTCAGTCCTTTCAGGTAATGAAGGCCTAGGGGTGAGCTCAGAGGAAGGCCTGAGGGCCAAGAAGGCATTGTAGAGACTATGGCTGAAGGCCAGCCAGTCAGGTAAAGCCTCTGGTGTCAGAAATATGGCTGGTCTTTTGCTTTTCCTTCAAAGGCCTAGCCGGCGACTGGCTGGTGGTAGGCCTGGAAGAAATCATAGGAGGGTGGCGGCCGGGTCCGAAGCACCCAATGAAAGTACCAGTTCCCCCGCGTCAAACAGATACTGGCACATCCTCCCCAGACATGTTGTCCACTCTAAATTGTGCAGCCTAGTGAAAGATACGCTGTATCTGTAGTGGCAGAAGCCTGGTCCTCAGCCAAGCTGACGGTGGCTACAGGCTGAGGAGCAGTAGGGGGAGGCGCAGTGGAAGAAGTAGGCTGCATGGACTTGGCGTCAGAGGTAGCTTCCATACAGGGAGCCATCTGTCTAAGGCACTGGTTCTCAATGTATACGTCAAGAGCCTGTAAGCTGTGGCGAAAGGTCTTGGGGACGAACGATTTACAGATGGCGCAGTTTTTATAATCATGCTCCCTAACCAAACAAAAGACACTAGTCGTGGGTGTCTATGTGGAATCTGACTACCACAAATGCACTTAATCTTACCGGACATAAACAGATTATAAAATACAAAGGATTGCAAAAAAATGGCCCCAACTGGGCAAAACAGATCCGATGTTCGCAAGTAGCCGGAACAACTGGACTATGGCTGGCGGGTGAAAAGTTCTGGGGGCTGGTGTGTACAGATGTCACCTTCATGGCCCATGTACTTGCCTACATATCAGATGTCTGACGCACCAAGGACTGGAAAAGCTTTGGAAATCTGGTCAGACAAGCTGAACGGAAGAAGGGTAAACCCACTAATACAATACTACAACAGTGGAAATGGACATCTCAATTCCAGTTTTATATCTCTTACTATATTCACTACTTCTAATATAGTTGGTTTAGATTTTGATTTGCATTTTCTAGTAAACTGCATTTTTGGCAGCCACCATAATAAGACACAGCAAGGCCTTAACATGTCTAGACAATTCCAATTATGTATCGCAACTAATCTCCCTCGTCACACCAATCTGCCCACCCAGCAACTCAGACAATGCATCCTACAGGAAATCCTTACAGTCTGAAAACTCACTGCACTCCCAGAAAATATGTTCCCTAGTACCTTTTTCTTCCCTGTCACACCTCCAACATTTGTTGTCTACCTGAGGAAAAATTCTCTGGAGTCTACTTGGGGTATAAAAATATCTACGTAAACATTTACAAGCAAAAATCCTAAACCTTCTAGATTTTGTTGCATGTTTTGGAAACATACATATATCTCCCCATTGTTTTTGTGAACTGCTTATCAAATCTCTCTTCAAAATTCCTTCTGACCTCCTCTGATTCTTAGTGTCATCATGCAATATTTTATATGCTCTACTAATTATTCCTTATTTAATGGCAACTTCTGTTCTAGATTCTACTACAAAACTCTACCATTGCTGGTCTTTCATTTAGGACCCCCTCCTATTTCTTTGTTTCCTAAACTCCGGTATCAATCCTTGATAGGGAAAGCAACCTCAAACCTGCAGTTCAAATTCTTGGCCTCTTCCCATTCTATTACCTTCCCCCTCTAGTTATTTGCTCCCAATACCTTGGTTTCTCGAGCAGTTTTCTCCAATAAATGCCAGCCCACACTTGCCTATTGACTATACCCCTAACTGCAGCCATCCCTATCGGCAGAATCTCCTTTCTCCACTCCCATGTTGGCTTAGTTCTTATAATACTTTCTGCTACTTTATGGATATAATATTCTGTACGATTACTGTTATTCTCCTTAAAGGTCTGCATCCAAAATCCCAGTCTCCTTGCTTAAGTTACCCCGTTTCAACATCATCCCTTTCCATTTTGAATTATGTTTTTTTGCTTGTGCTATGTATAGGAGCCTTAACTGTGCAGCTCTGAAATACCCCTTCAAATTGGGTAATCCCCAAGCTGCCCTGTTCCACTGGAAGACTCAGCTTATCCCACTTGACCCTTGCCATCTTCTCCTCCTAGATAAAGTCCTTCAGCTCTTTATTAATTGATATCCACAATTTCTCCTACGGCTGATACAACTATGCTTGCCTGTGTACAACACTAAAGGGACTAAACAATTTGACTGCTAATATCTTACTATCCATATAACAAAGCTTCCATTTTCCCAGTTTTTGCATTTTCTTTCGTTCAGTCTCTTCCTACATATCCTTAGCTGCCACAACAGAATAATTTTTAATCCGTACTCCTAAATATTTCATTTTATCATGTCCCCATAAATATGGATATTACTGAACTAGTGTGGATACATAATTTACTGCTATTCTCTTTGTTTTAGCTTCATAAATTTTGTATGCCGAAAAGATCTGAAACTCAATGTTCCACAACACTGTAATGTCTCTTTCTGGTTTTGTTTTCTTGACTACCACACCAATTATATTCTTGAATTTCTGAGTCCCTTATTTTCTTTCTCAGTGGTATTAAATATAACATGCATAAAAGGGAAAGAGGACACCCCTAGCTGGTTCTTCTGCTCAAGCAGAAATTATTAGAGAGGACCCCACCCACTTTAATCTTTGCCTCCAATCTCTCATATATCCGCCTAATTTACCTTACAAAATTTTCAGGAAATGCAAATGCTTCCATTGCACTGCTCAAAAAGTCCTAGCTTACTCTATCAAATGTTTTCTCTGCATCAAGACACACCAACAACAACGGTATCTTCTTACATTCTGGATCACCAGTGTTCTGTTAATGTTGTCAGATGTTTGCCTCCTCTCCAGAAAACCACACTGATCCATATCCATCAATTTTGGCATTACTTTTGGCATTCTTTTAACGATTATAAACATGAACACTTAATAGTCATGGTTTATTATTGAAATGACAAACACAAAACCACTGTGGTTTAATTCACTAGACGTTTAACTCCAAAAGTTACAAAAAAAATGACCAAATAAAAACACTCACTTTGTTAACGAAAAAAAGTTATGTCTTACCATAACGCTCCATTTGAGTTGTTGGTCTTCCAGTCATCACTGATGGGTTCGGTTCTGAGCAGTCAGAAACGAGTCGGCCTTATACCATACTTATGTGCACCAAAAAAATCTCAAGCTAAGCTGCTCCCTACAGTGTCCTTCACTCATTTACCTCAGATCAAGTTTGCATGCAACATATAGAAGAAACAAAGGCAGAGGCCATCTCTGAGCAGAAACCCTGAAACACCACAAAGACCCAGATCATCCACCAGGAGCCTTTGGTGGGGGTCGGTGGGAGGGTGGGATGACTGGAAGATAAACAACTCAGATGGAATGTTATGTTAAGATATAACTTCTTTATCTGAAGTTGTTAATCTTCTTCATATTCTTCACTGATGGGACAGAATCCCAAGCTACTTGGAGAACCTGGGTGGCCCTTATGGAAGAACATTCCTGAGAACCATTGAGCCAAAGGCCGCTCTTCCCCTGGAGATCAGATCCAATTTGTAATGCTTGATGAAGGTATGGGGTTTAGCCCAAATGGCTGCTGCACAGATGTCATCCATGGAGGCCCTAGAGTGGAAGGCAACCTATGCTGTGATAGCCCTAGTTGAGTGAGCTTTGATTTGATCATGCTTAGATTCGTTTGTAAATGAATAAGAGAAGCTAATGCAATCCCTAAGCCATTTTGACAAAGTTTAGATACTGCACACCCCATTTTAGCACCAGGAAAGGAAATTAAAAGTTGGTCTGACTTGCAAAAGGACTTAGTTCTGTCCAGGTAGAAACGTAGCTGTCTATGAATATCCAATGAATGCAGGCAGTATTCTCCCTTGTATGAATAATTTGGAAAGAATACAGGGAGGTCAAAGGACTAGTTAATAGAAAAGCCAGAAACCGCCTTGGGGAGAAAGGATGGATTAGTACGAAGTGATACTCTGTCCTTATGGAAGATCAGATAAGGGCCTTTGATACACAAGGCTTGCAACTCAGCTATTCATCTGGCTGAAGTGAAAGGCACCAGAAAAAAGGATTTCCATGACAGGAATTTTAGATCACTTGTCGCAGCAGGCTCAAAAGGGGGTAGAGAGAGACTGGATAACCCGGGAGAGATTCCATACCTCCACCGGCTGCCTAATGGGAGGTCTGCTGTGGAAAATTCCCTTGAAGAAGGTCTTGCAAAGTCGGGTGGAAATCAACAGGACTCCATCTGAACAATTATGGAAGCTGGAAATAGCTGCTACATGGACTCGAATGGTGGAAGCTGATGCACCATTGTCGAACAACTCAGCAAGGTAATGAAGAATAGTAGCTACAGGAGCTGAAAATGGATCTAGCTTCTGATTATGTGACCAGATAGAGAATCTTTTCCATTTGTCCCTGTAAAATCTTCTGGTGGATGGTTTATGGGAGGCCAGGATAATATCACTGACTGATGAGGATAGGGTTTCCTGCCTGGCAACTAACGCAAGTGAAGAAACCAAGCAGTCAACTTGAGAGTGGACAGATTTGGTGGAGTCGGCCCTTGTGGGTGAGATATGAGGTACTGACAAGTGTCTGGGGATCCAAGAAGGTTGTAACAGATGAGGTCGGAGGAAGGGAAACCACTTGATGAGGCCAGAACGGGGCAATGACTATCACTTTGCTTCTCAACAGAATAGCTTTAATTAAAAAAAAGGGGGATCAGAGGTATCGGAGGATAAGCATAAAGGAGACCCACGGGCCAATCGTGAATCAAAGCGTCTCTCGGTGACCCCCCGTGAGGTGGAAAGAGGGTCAAGTAGCTGCTGCATTTTGTGTCTGAGGGGGCAGCGAAAAGATTGCAGCATGGCTGGCCCCAACAGCTGAAGATTTCTTCAGTCACACTCGGATTGAGTGACCACTTGTGAGGATGATGGATGCATCTGCTCAGCCTGTCCGCAATTACACTGGAGCTCCCCAGGATATGCATTGCAATCAGAAAGAGGTTGGAAGTTATCGCACAATGCAGATTCTCATGGCTTCGCGACATAGGGGGTAGGATTTCATCCCTCCCCGTTTATGTACCAGACAGCGGACATGTTGTCCGACTGGATAGCAATCGTTGGGAAGGAGCGGATGGAATGGTTGTAATGCGCATAGCACCGCTCTTTACTCCAGGACATTGATATGCAAATTGACCTCTATGCTGGACCACGTGCCTTGGACTGACTTTCCCTAGAAGAGCCCCCCCCCTATCAGGGAAGCATCTGTTGTCACCGTGGCGCTGGGTTGGGGAGCCTGGAAGGGGCAACACCCAAGATTTTAGTCTGTACTCATCCACCACAGGAGATCTTGTTTGCAGGTGCTGGTGATGAGAATCTTGTGAGCTCAGGGGATGAAGATTTTATATCCACTGGGAAAGAAGGAGCCATTGTAGCAGTCCCATGTGTAACCTGGCTAGGGGAACAACAGGGATGGCTGCCACCATAGACCCCAGAGCCTGAAGAACTTCCCTTGCAGACACCTTTCTTCAACAGAGTATCACTTGAACTTTATCCCTTAATCTCTGAAGCCTGTGAGGGGGAAGAGAGACTAGACTAGAGTGTTGAATACTGCCCCTATAAATTCCAACTGCTGTGAGAGCTGAAGGTTGGATTTTTCCCAGTGGATGGTGATGTTCAATGACTCTGCTAGTACTAGAATGTAGCGGAGGGTCCTGACCAAAAGGCACTTGGTGGGGGCGGAGAGAACCAACAGTCTAAATACGGAAACACCTAGAATCCCTGAAGTCTGAGATGAACTGTGACCACTGCTAGGCATTTCGTGAATACTCTGGGGGGCCGTCAAGAGACTGAATGGCAGGGCTCTGAATTGGTAGTGATTGGCTCCCAGCTGGAAGCGAAGGAGACTCATGGAGTGCTTGTCCATTTTGATGTGGTAATATGCATCCCAGAGGTCTAACGAGCACCATCCACACACCTTCCTGCAGAAAGGGGAGGATGGATTGAATCACGACAATGCAGAACTTGGTCTGAACCACTGATTTGTTTAGCTGGCTGAGATCCAAAATGGGCCTCCAGTCTTCTTTGGCACTAAAAAGAATCTCGAGTAAAACCCTCTCCGCACTGGTTCATAGGTTCACAGGTTCATACTAGGCTATCTGCCCTAGGGCATTTATAAGCCTAGCCAGAATGTGTTTGGCTTTCGCCACCCATTTTAAATTTATTTTGCTATGCCCTTTTTCGAGGTTAGTATACTGTGCCTCTGTCTAACAGTGACACAGAAGTGATACCCGGGGTAAACCTACGATCTCCCATCCACTCATCAAGATTCCTCTTGAAGAGAGTCAATGAGGGACTCTGCCTAACCTGGACTGGGATTTTATTCCAGAGTGAAGGGAGCCTCTGGGTTATGAATCTGTCCCTCCAGCATGTCCTATTTATTCCAGTGCTGAGGTTAAAGTCTCTCGAGCGCGTAGCTCTATGGGATTTGGATTTTCTGAGGTGCAGCATGTCCATTAATTCCGGGTTGGACATGGCTTTATACATCAGGCACAGATCACCTCCGAACAGGCGGTATGCCACTGAGTAGAGCTTGAGTTTCTTTAACCGGGCAGCATATGGCATCTGTTTGAGCCCTTTGATCCTCTTGGTGAGGTACTTTTGGGGTCTTTCCAGTTGCTGCAGGTGTCTGGTAAGGTACATCCCAAAAGGGGCATTGTACTCAATTATAGGCCTGATGAGGGATGAGTAAAGAGGCACGATGACCTCCCCTGATCTAGATGTGAATCCCTTCATGATTAGGTGGGCTATATAAAATGTTTTTCTAACCACTTTGGCCATGTGGTTGTCAAATGAGAGATTGCTATCAACTTGGTCTGGGGGGACCTGTTGGATGACTCATTTTTGAAATAGCTTTCGTATTTCGGAAGTTGCCTCCTCCCTTTGACTGGGTGGAACAATGGGAAGGGATTTCTGAGGTCTTGGATAAAAGATTAGGGGAATGTGATAGCCTCTGGAAATTATTCTCTGCACCCACTGATCGTTTGTAATAGAGAGCCAGGCAGCTTGGTGCAGGGCGTGCAATGACTGCTTCCAGAGGAAAGCAATTGGGCAGCGCTTCAGGAGCGCTGATATGGTCTTCATATGAAAGAATCTCTGGAGTCCTGATTTTGGGGACCCCCTCTGCCCCGAAAGGGATGTCTTCCATTATTGGAACCCCCTCTGCCTCTGGGGGAGTCCTCACCATGTGCCTCATGGAAAGGACCTTGAAACTTCTTGTGCCACATTTTTCCACTCCTCTGGTTCCTGGAGAAGGAGCGCTGAGGTTTTGAAAAACATAGACCCACGGCAGACAAGGGTCTTCCCATCCTGCTCGCACCTGGCTAATGTATCCTTGGACCTTAGCACCGAACAAAGCTGATTGTTTGATAGGGGCGTTTAAAAAAGGAAGTCTTGGAGTCTGAGGTCACAAATGCACATCCAGGCGTGGCGTCTCATAACTACGCCTGCACCAGCAGCTCTAGCCACTCCTTTGGCTGCGTGGGACAGCAACCTCAATGGACGAATTGGAAATTAACTCTTGGGTGGCAAGTTGGAAAGCAACTTTATCACGTGCCCCATCCGAAACTTGACCTGCGAGGGTTCCAGAGAGCTCAGTGATGACATCTCTCTGGAGCCTCGTAAAATGTGCCAAAAAGTTCAGAGACGTGACAGCAAAGGTCGCTGACACAAAAACTCACTTCCCTAACCTGTCCACCACCTGGGACTCCCTGTTGGGAGGGTGGACAGCAGGACTTTCCTCAAGGTCCTTAGTCCGGGCTGCCGCCACCACCATAGCTTCTACTGGCAAACCTCTAGTCCAATGGGGTTGATCCTCTGGAGGGGAGAGTATCTTATCTTATTTCCTGGAGATGGCCTCAACGGAGTTGGGATTCTTCCATGCCCACTGCACGGTAAGCTTGACCAACTCATCGGCAGGGGGGTCACCCAAGAATTAAGAGGGCCGAGAGCGGAAGGCCTGCAGGAATACGGATTCCTCCAAGGACTGGAGGAGGTCACCCCTCTGCTTCAAGATTTCCAGGATGTCTCCAAATGAGACAGTCAGTGGGTGACCGTGGGAATCCTTCCCCATCATCGTAGTCCGGATCGTCCATGAGGGATTCCTCTGGGGAGTCCATGTGTTTCTTCTTACACACCCATTTCAGAGGGTGTTCTTCAGTGGGAGCATTCGAACAAGACTCAGAAATGGAAATACCTGAACAGGGGTTTCCTGGATCTTGCGCTCTCGGAGTCCTGGGGGGATGGCCTTTGATAGCTGCAGCTCAGAAAGAATGGGTGGAAGGTCCGACGTAGGAGGGTTGCTCGAAGTAAGCACCCTCTCCATCACCTGGAAAGCAGGCCTGCCTGAAGAGGAAGGGAGCCCAGAACTGAAGAAGACAATTTCGGAACCAGAGTCACATCCCACTCCACGTGGTCCACTCCCAGGGACAGAGCATCAAGCACAACTGGGGTGGGAGTCACCCTCTGACCCGAAGATGGAATCGGCAGCACAACCAGAACAGAGCTTTCCACCTCCCAAGTATGAAATTGAGGAAGGGTGGGTTCTGATGGAACCGACATCCAAAGGGGCCTCAGACAGGGTCATTGTCAGTGCCAAGGTAAGGGGTCCTCACAGGCATCAGAAATATGAGGCTCGGAACTGAGGGATCCAAGGGAGGAGAATATGTAGGGGTCGCTGGGGTAATAGACCCAAAGCCCAGAGTGGGATGGGCTCTAGGAAAATTTGTAATTCCCCTGGCAGTCAAGCAGCTGAACAAAGAGGCGCACCACATCCAATTCTGATAGGCTCCTGGTGGACCTTACCAATGCCCCTAAGGGGGAATCAGGCCAGTCCAAAAAGGGGCTGAAGGCTTGAGTACTGAATCCGTGGTGTATTGAAAAACAGCACCATTTCCAATTTGGAAACCAGCAGCAGGTGAACAATCGGAGCCAAAAATGGGCTCGGAGCAGAGGTCACAGCTGGGGTGGAGGTCAATAGCAGCTCCAAAGCTGTTGTCGGAACAGATGTCTGAATGGAAATGGGGGACGTTGGTGCCGACAGAGACAGGCAAACTGGTCGGAACCGGAGTTGTAGTGGGCGCCGTAGTCATCGGCACCAAGGTGACCTCGGTATGAAGCACTGGAGCCAAACTCGGAGCCGAGGTGGTCGGAACTGAGGCGGCGATACGATGCATGGTAGAAGTCTTGTGTGCCTTGTGCTTAACACTTTTGCCCCTATCACCAGCCGGTGAAGAGGGGTCGGAATGAGGACGTTTCTTGTCCACAGGAGGGGGGAAGAGACCTCCGACACAGAAATAGCCTCCGAAAAAGTTGAAGAAAGTAGGCCCTTAAGGATTAAACTTGTTTAGTCTTTCATTCAGTGCCACTGACTGAAGCTGACACAATTGTCACAAGGAGGCTTCGTCGATTAGTGCAGAACCCCCAAACAATGCACACATTCTTCATGTACATCACTATTCAGAAGTTTACCACTGCAAGAAGAGCAGTGTTTAAACCCTGTAGTCCCTTTCTTTTCCAACATAACAGAAGAAACGCACACTAAATTAGAAGAAAGTTATAGAGAGAGAGAGGAAATACCAACAATGGTATTGGGAATACCACAAGGGTAAAGGGATCAATACCAACAACGGTACGAAAAAAAATACCTGTGGGTAGAGCCGAGTGTGAAATTAGAGAAACGCTGCTATATGGCTGCGCTACAAACGAGATCTGAGGTAACCGAGTGAAGGGCATTGTGTGTAGCAGCTTAGCTTGAGAGTTTTTGATGCACGCAAGTTTGGTATAAGGATGACTTGGTTCCGATGGCTCAGAACCGAACCCATCAAGGAATAGGAAAATGATTAACAACTTCAGATTAAAGCTTTCTGGGTTTATTCCTGAAAGCTTTATTTTATTAATGAAATGGGTATGTATGAAGCTGGGTCTGATGCATCTTTAACCTTTTTACATATTACAGCTACCACAGCTTTCCTTCAGAATGTTGGTACTTCTCCTAATCTTAAAATACTGTTAAACAAAACTTTTCAGATCTTTCAGTTTTTTCCATCCTAGCTTCAAAATTTCCACAAAAATACCAATTTTTCCTGGGGACTTCAATGTAAATTGGTTATAGAACACAATTTTTATCTCATCTCCTTCTATCCTAACCATTGGTCACCGAGCCTCATCTACGTCTACCCTTAGCATATGTAATTTTTCCATAAACATTTCCATTTGCATCTTTTCTTGATTTCCATATTTCTTTGCTTTATACTGACTTTCATAGAATTTCCAAAATATTTCTAATACCTCTACAGGATCTTGTTACAGACTCACTAAACTAGGAGACCGCACCTTCTACTTTGTTGCCCGAGTCATCATGCTAAAAGATTTTGTGCTCTACTCTTATCAAAACACAGTTGCCCAACACCAATCTTTCTACACATGTGCATATTATCGAGGTAATCTCTTACTTTCTGCTTAGCATTCTGCAGTTGATCCTCTTCTTGTTCTGCAAGATTCCCTCTATTCTGCAATACCTGAACATTTGTCAGACTCTCTAGATAATTACTTCTCAACCATAGCTCCATTCTATTATTTCCACCCTATTTTTAAACTCCACTTTAAAATTTATCCCACTCCCTAGCTATATTTTCAGAAGAAATGCCTATACTCTCTAATAGCTCCTGAATAATCTCCCCTACTCATTCCTTACATTCCTCATTTTCAGCAATTAGGTAGGGAAGCACTGGTGTCATTTTATTACCCTTTGTTTTTATTTCAATTGTTGGCAAATCTGAAAAAGTTACTGGGTGCGTATCAAGACCTTCAATTAAATATACTTGTTCTTGGGAAATGTAAATTCTGTCCAGCCTAGCCTAGTTTTTACACCTTGGGGAATATGTAAATTCACTCTGAACTCCTCTGACTGAATTCACATCTTCCATGCCAAATATTTTAATACATTTCTTTAAAACCCAACTTCCTTTGTTATGCTTTCCTTCCTCTGTTCCCCAGACACACCTTCACTGTTGCATATCACATTCCAGTCCCCACGTATAATACTCCTTGCTGAAAACTGATTTCTCCCAAAATCTTAAGCTCCATTACAGTGATTTTAGTTGGAATATAAATGCATGCCAGTGTAATCCTCCTCCCTTGTCAGTAGCCCCTTAGCACGGCACATCTACCATTATCTTTTTTTTTTATTCTCTTCTATCATTACTGGAGCTTCTCCTGCAATTAATACAAGTACTTATCTTTTCCTTTGTCCCAGGTATCTTGCTGAATAACCACCAGGAAAGTTTTTTTTTAATCAAATTCACATGTTCAGTTCTTCCAAGTATTTTTCCTGTAACATAGCTATCTGCACTCTACATTTTAATACAGTTCACTATTTCTTATTTATTTGCAAGACCGCTGACATTTAAAGATGTTACAGAAAGGATCAGTGCATTAAAAATATTCCCATCGTTTATGTACACCACCTTTTTTGGTACATGTCTACTTCCAGCTTTTGTATTACATGTATACACTGTCTGACAGGTTGAACTTTTATACACTTGTTTCTTGTCGTATCCATTTAAGCCTATGTCACATCTTACAAAACTTTTATATTACTGAAAGCCCTCAAAAAAAAAACACACACCCCACTCTAAAACCTATTTATACTAACACACAAAACTATGCACATCTTCAAATACTGAAGTTTTACCCTCCAAATAGGGAAAAAGTCCTAAACTGACATCCACACTCAGAGACTTGAGTCAACCTAAAAAAAGGTAAACATTCTACGATGCAGGATGCAGCCTGTGCATCTACTGATTGCCAATTGTTTTCTTTATAGCTCTCCCAGCTGGGAAAACCCCTGAATGCTTTCAGAGAACATTATGCCCTAGCCAATTTCGCTTCTTTTTTCCCCTCAGCCACTCACTCGCCACCAGCCAGTTTAACATACTGTCTCCATGGAGACAAGAACCAAGCAGCCAGTTTCTCTATCAGACTGTTTTCATGGAAACTAAGACCAGCTCCAGAACTACTACTGAGCATACATTTATTTGCTAGAAAAAGACTCAATATTCAATAGCCTTTTTCCTTTACTTGCTTACTTTTAAAATTTATTACTAAAATCAAAGGTCATTAATCCAGTCATTTCCCCATGCAAGAATGAGAAAAAAAATTTAATTGTTCTTTTATCATGTTCTTTTAACCAGGCTTTTCTTTAATTGCATTTCCTACATTTCTTAAAACTGAATAAAAAGAAAGAAGGGAAGAAAAAAGCAGCACCTGTTTACAATCCCCATTACACACAAAAAAAAAAAATAACTGAACAAACTTTAATTTTATAGCATGTAAAGTAAACATTACACCACAAAAATAGTGCTAGTAATAAAAACATTTCTTTACTCTGTTAACGTTCAACCTCCATTTCCCTACCCAATGTATTTTTGGGGCATTAATGACATGAAGCAGGGCATATGCTTTACAGTCCCACACAAGCCTGACAAATTCTTAAGTCCAATATTCCCAAATTTTCTTTTTCTATCAAATTTCACACATATTACTGCATTGTAATCCCACATTAAGTTTCTGGTTTTATTACTGCTCAGCTCCATCTCCCAAATTCTGTCTCTGCTTCATTTCCAATGTACTCTCAATTCTTCTAGTCAACCCTCATGCTCCCATCCTTCATTCAGTTTCCTGGTGAAATGCAGGAAAAGGTTTAATAGGTACAGTCTCTCTGTGGTCTTTATTACCAGAAGAACAAGCAGAATCTGTTTCACAGTTCACTTTTTGTTGGACAAACTTTTGTATTTCCTCTTTAGCATGAACTTCAAAAAATGATTTTGTCCTTCCAGGGAAGAATACTGTGAAGACAGCTAGATACAGCAGATTGAACCTCACACCCGTCTCCAGACATTCCATGAATAGTGGAATAGATCTGCTTCTCTTCTGCCTGGTTGACAATGAGTTATTCTCCACAAACACATGGTCTCCATTTTTAGTATTTTGTCATCCTGCCACAGTTTTGTCAAAAATCAACTTCTGCTGGTAGAACTGCATCTTTAGTAATAAAGGTCTAGGTAGCTTTCTCATAGCCAGGTTTGGAGCATACAATGTGGCTTTTCAACTAAACTCCTGCTGTGGAATACCAGTCCAGTTGCTCATTTGTGCTTACATAAAATTAATGCAGTCTGTTCCTTCTAGCTTCTCTGATATAGTTGTGTTTTCATGCTCTGGAGCTAGAAATAAGCTGTTACTCAATGTGCAGCCATCTTGGAAGTCAACAAATGAACCTTGACTGAGGAATAAGACAAGCCACAGGACAGCAACTCTCACAAATAATGCAGAATCATTGCAACACTAGTACTGAATGGGCGATGGCCCTTTTCTTGGCAATAACTAAAAACATTCTTCATTTATTAACAATTTTCTAGTTGCAGGTTTTCTTGCCTCCTTTAATAGTTGAACATTCTCAGAAAAAAGTGCCTAAAAGGCATAACATTTCTGTCATCCAGACAATTAACTGTAGTTTGCAGTGGTGGTGTATTACACACTCCTGGTCTTGTGTGAGGAAACCAGATCTGAAAGGAACCTTTTGGTGACTGCCCATGGCCATTTCCAAAACAATAGAGGACAACTGTTACCTAAGTAGAAAGGAGCCATTCACAATGATCTTTTTATTCTGAATCTTCAAAAATTTCCCTGAATTTTAGGGGAAAGGCTAGAAAAGCAAACAAGAACATTCCTGTCAAAGGTTCCTAGGTGTTTACTAGGCTAATGACCACAAGGACCTTTTTAAGCCTAACCATGCATCCCACATCTCTGACAAGTTCTGATACCCTTGATAAATGTAAGCATGGGCCTGGCAGATTAACCATTTACAGGTTACCTGTTTGCATCAGAGACACAGGTGCGAAACCAGGGATGAATTTCTGGTTTCCCATCCAACTGTCCATGTTGCACTTGAATTGGATTAGGGAGAAACTCTGCTTCACATGGATGGGGAAAACCTGTTCAATAGACAGGGTAGTCTCTGGGATACATAGCTACTTCTCCAGCAGGTCTTATTTATTTCACAGGCAAGGTTTTAAGTCTTTAAAATGGGTAATTCTAGTACTATTTCTTTTGTGGATATGCAGGAGGTCCAGACTGGAGTCTGACAATGCCTTGTATGCCAGGCACAGATCTCCCCTCAAAAACCTGTAGGAAACACAGGGATAAGGCTTTGAGGCGGTTTGCAATGCACATATTACTTATGCCCTGTATTCTTTTAGTGAGGAACTTCTGTAGACGTTCCAGTTGTTGGATATGCCTGGTTAAGTATTCACCAAAGGGGGCATTGTACTCAATGATAGGTCTGATGAATGCCGAATACAGTGGAACAATGACTTCCTTGGGCTTAGATGCCATACCTTTGTTTATAATTTGCGCATAGAATGATTTCCTCGCCACTACAGACATGTGATGATCAAAGGCTAGATTACTATCTCTGTGTCCCTAAGTCCTTGACTACTGGGTCAACTCTAAGGGGGTGTTGTCAATATGATAATTAAAAGGGATGGATGACTTCCCAAAGAATACTATTATGCATGTCTTGGAACTTAGTTTTAGTCCATGACTGACGCCAGTTGTTGGCATCAGCCCCTCCTGGAGAAAATCTGTCAGTGTGAGATTCAATGATAGCTCCAAATTTGCAATCTGCAAATTTAGTCATCCAGAGACCACTAACGTTGGCCTTTACTTCTGAGAAGTAAATGCCAAAAAGGAACAGGTCCCAAGGACTGATCCCTGGGGGACTTCACTTGTGACTGGCTTCTTTGTAGAGGTGGACTCCCCAATTCTAACTTCCTGGGTCTTGTCTGTGAGCCAGTTGGCTATCCACCGGGTGACATAATGGTTTGTACCTAACCTCAAGTTTGTCAACAATGCCAAAGTGGGGTAGTGTGTCAAATGCCTTGGCCAGCTCAAGGCAGGCAGTGTGAACGATTCTGCCCTCATCCACTGCTTTGGTGACCTTCTCAAAGAAGTCCATCAGGTTGAGTAGGCATGATCTGCCCTTTACGAAACCAAACTGGGTTGGGTCCAGTGTCTGGAGGTTTACTATAACTCTATTGATCATCTCCATAATTCTTTCCATGGCTTTACATACAAGACTAGTGAGACTTGTATGTCTGTAGTTTCCAGGGTCTGTAGATAGCCCACCTTTGTGGAGAGGGATGACTGTTGCCTTTCTCCATTCATGACACATGAAGCCCGTTTGGAGGCTACAGTTAAATAGCAATTCCAGAGGCCCTGACAGGTCATGTTTCATGCTATTTAGAAGGCTTCCTGGGATATTGTCTGGGCCCATTGAAGCAGTGTTCTTGGTCTTAGAGACCGCATTAAGGACCTGTTCCCTAGTGATAGTGGGGGGGTATATCTGATATTTCCTGGGAGGGTTGTGGGAGAGAGCACAGCTGGAACTGAATTCATCAGCCAGGAGGTTTGCTACATCTTCTGGCTCAGTATAGGTGGTTCCATTTACAATGAGCTCTGCACACAAACGTGTATTGCCTTTGAGGCTGTGGACATAGCTAAAGAATGCTTTGTGGTTGTCCTTGGCCTGGGAGGCCAAATTTACCTCAAATTTGGCTTTGGTAGACTATTTGTCCTCAGAGTTGTTTCTTTACTTTCATTAGACTGCTTTTATCATGCTGGGTGCTGCACCTCCTTATTTTTGCCATGATTTTCATCCTTCTGTTATATATCCAAATGATTTTGCTATTCCACCTGGGTGGCTTGTTTGAGTTAGCTCTGTACTTCTTCCTGGTGGGTACAGCTGCCTCTATGCAGCTATCAACATGCTTGTACAGGGCTTCTGTGAACAGTTCTGCATGGGCAGAAGTGTTCCCAGGGTTTATAGGGACTTGACATTTTTCCAGGTTCTCACTTAATACAGGAGGTTAGCTTTAGAATAGTTCCTGAATATTCCCAGTTTAGCTGGGGGTCCAGGTTTTACTTTTACTTCAATGGAGACCATTTTGTTGTCTGAACTTACCAGGGAAGGCATTACAGTAGGAGGTGTGCAGCACTCTCCCACATTAGTAAGGACCAGATCCAGTATGGTTGCACCCCTTTGGCATGCTGACTTATCTGGTCCAGGGAGTTTGTGTTTACAAAATCCAGGAATCTCTGTGCATGTACGTTTGATGTCGTACAGGATTCCCTATTAATAGTGGAGTAATTACAGTCACCCATGAATATGGCATTGGGTTGAATGGCTAGTGTTTCTAACACTTTAAATACATGGTATGGGTTTCCTGGGTCATACAGGGCTTGCAAGGAAGTAGTATTGGATTTTACCTATGGTGACTTCTCCATGGAAAACGAAAAAAAACATACGTCTTGCAGGCCTTCTTGCAAGAATTCTGGACTAGAATTTAGCCAACTCTTAAGGGAAGAGGCAAAAATTATCTATTTGAAATGCTCCCCATAGCTGTATCATTTCCTGAAAGACTCCTCAATCTAATTTCCATTTGTGAGACTATCATGGTCCTGCTTAGCTCGTCTGCCACAAAGTACTGCTTTGACAGTATAACACGAGGCCTGTAGAGTGAGACACAGCTAGTCTGCACAGAGGGCAAGATATGGTTCCCCCTTGCTTATGTATATCAATGTGATGCTGCCTGTAAACACTTGGGGATGTCCCAAAGACCATATTTATTTATTACAGTTTGATGACTGGGATAATCGACTGGGCCTGGAAGAGCTGGTTTTCAGTGGATATCCGGAGAGAAAAGCTCCACAGGATATAGACAATTTTACAATAGTTAATCAAAAGTAAATAAAGTAGAACAGTGAAAAATACAGATATAATATAAAATTTGTTTAAAAAAGTCATAACATTTCTAATCCTAGGTAATGACTTACAGAAGTGAGATTCATGTAGTCTAATATGAAAAGTACAGGCATCTCAGATGAAAAAAAACATGCAAGTAAAACATTTATGTACAGATAAAAAAAACACGCTTTTTTTTCGAAGTTAGAAATATGAGGAGAGGACAGAGAGAAGAAGGTGAGGTGGTAGAGGCAAAAGGTGGTATATAGTGAAGAAAGGGAGTGGGTTGGGGGGAAGTTTATGAGGTATAGGTTAGGAAAGGAAGTAGAGGCAAAGGGTAAGAGAGCACAGTGATAGAAGGTTGAGGTATATAGTGCATGGGAGATAGATTAACAGAGTTGAGAGCATTTGTTAAGTGCTAACACCTCTTGTATGTTTATGCATTTTGATCAGACTTCTCTCTCAGATGCCAGGAGACCCAGTATCATGAGGAATTCCCTGGCTGAGTGGAAAAACTCAGAAACAGATCTAAATACTCTTTGAAATGAGACATCCAGGAGGCACACAGTAAAACAATCCTATGAGGAGGAGTCAGACCAGACTAAGTTCTCCTGGAAACCTAGGCTGTATAGGAGGGCCCTTACCCAGATGAGAGATTCCTGATGCTTTTAAGAGAGACTTCAAATATAAACAAGTCATCTAAATAAGGAAATGTGAGTATAAACTTGCAACAGGCTATCAAAGTAGCTGAACAAACTGATTACTGTTAGAGCACTGTAAACGAAAGAGTAATGTAGAAAAAGTACAGTTGTGTAAAATATTACAGTAACAGTAGATATCCTTCACTTCACTGTTGTAGTATTCTTTACAGTAGGGACACCTCGCCAAGGGCAGCCAGTATACAAAAGCTTTTTGATTGCAAAGGCTACACCATACATCACACATGCTCCCCACACATGCAGAAGGGCATAAAGGTAACATCCGGACATACCATGCTCAGAACAGAAAAAGCCCCAATAGGAACAGATCAAAGTTATAACTAGATTGCAAGCACATCTAGAAGGAAAAAGGTCCAAGGGAAAGAGGGAGGGAACAAATACTTCAACAGTGAAGAAAAGGACATCCAACTGTTATGGTAAGGTTTTACATAACTATACTACATCCTTCCATATCACTGCTGCAGTATTCTTTACAAATAGAGAACACAAAAGGCGAGAAAGAATACTGGGAGAAAAAAGGGCCTGCAGAGCCCTCTAGGAAGCCATGGAGAATGGCCCTAGCAAACACAGCTCTGGCCCTATAAATCACATCCAACTTTTAGTGCTTAGTAAAGTTATGTCCAGGTTGCTGCCTTAAGAATAGAATTAGTATCTAAACCCATGAAAAAAAGCTTCAAAAGAAACCCATCACAGTGGAATGAGCCTTAACAGAAGGAAGGCTCTTCCCATGAAAAGAATAGCAAAAAGAAATGGCTTCAGATATCCAAAAAGAAAATGTTTGCTTGGAAATATCAAAACCTAAAGACCTAGGATGAAATGAAACAAAAAATAAATGTTCAGATTTACAAAAAGATTTAGTCTTAGCCAAATAATATCTGAATAGTCTATCCAAATTATGTAAAACCTTCTTACTAGTAGACTGTGGAGAAGGGAAAAAGTGGGTAAATGAATAGACAGACAACTGATTAACCACCTTGGGCATAAAAGAATTGGTAGGAAGGGACACCCTGCCCTTATGGAAAACTAAAAGAAACAGCCATAAAAGCTTGCAGCTCAGACACCAGTCTGGCAGAATTAAGGGCCAAAAGAACAGTTTCCAAGAACAATGTTGTAACGAAGATGAAGCAGCATGCTCAGTGTCCTAGTCAATTTTTCTAGGAAGAAGGGACAGGCTTTCTGGGAGGCCTAATGTGAAGTAAGCTTTTAAACCTGTTTGGCCTCAAATCTAGAGGCTAAAGGGGAAAAGGCAGACAAGCAGAGACAGCTGATGGGGGGGGTCTTAAAAGAAGAATAAGCCAACCCAGCATTGAACAAGTCACACAAATGAGAGAGAACCAAAGGAACATTCACAGTAAGTGGATCCAGGTTATGACAGACACCAAATAGAAAACCTCTTCCTCTTTTGGATAAATAAGATTTCCTAGCAGTAGGTTTCCAGGTCTCCTGCAGGACCCAAAGCACAGCAGACTAGACTTTGTGCCCCCTTGCTTGCAACATAGCACATCACTGTAGTATTGTCTGTGAGAATCTTGAGGGGGCCTGGAAGAGAGAAAAAAAAAATGCCTGAAGAGCTCTTTTGTCTGCCACTGATGCGGTCTGTTTTGCTGAAGCAACCATAGGTACCCTCAGATGTAGAAAACAGGCTCCCATCCCACATGAAAGGCATCTGTGAAAAGTTCCTGAGAGGGAATAGGAGGTTGAAAAGGAAGCCCTGGGTTGAGTGACAACTGATGAATCCACCACTAAAGTTCCCGCTTGGGGCATGGAAGTAGAGGGACAAGAAAATGTTAAGGATGAGAATATTGAAGGCAATCCTGACTTTAGAAACCACTGAAGCTAGAGTGAGGATAGGAATGGTGGAAGCAATGTAACCAAGAGCCCTCAGAAATTCCCTGGCTGTGACTCAAGCCAGAGGAAAAAGGGATTGAAATAACACAATGAGAGTTAAGGTCTTGGGAGGAGGCAAGGATGCCAGCATTGGAACAGCCTAGATCCTGCAACCTAGAAAAACCCGATCCGGAGAAGGAGTCAGGAATGACTTATGGAAATTTATAGTAAACCACAGGCTTTGCAAAAGACAAATGGAAAAGTGTAGATGGTGAAGAAAGATCCATTGAGAGGAGGCCTGGTTAAGCAGGTCTAGGTATGGGAGACATGTATCCCACTTAACAACCAACCAAAACACAGCAACAACTGTCCACAGATACTCAGGACCAGCAAAAACTGTTAGAGATGTTTAATATGACCACATCCACCGACTAAGCGCTTTCACCTAAAAAGGCATCATCAGAGTCGGTTATTCAACTAACAATATTGTTATTATTATTGTATAATTATATAGTATAAAGTACACAATTATGTATTATATTTATATATAAATATTAATTAGTGTTTTTACAACAAAAGCCTATGGTTCTTAATATAGTTAATTGTTTTAAAATAAATGTGAATAAATAAATAAACAATTATTTAGATGATTTATTAATTGTTATATATTGTAGAAATGCAATTTTTTTCATTTATGTGATTTTTGTTTTTGTCTGTCAAAGTTTGGGGTGTAATGTGTTTTTAAATATGAAAGCAGTGGGGTTTTGGCTCATTGGTGTTTATGCAAATTGATGTAATTAATTAGGGTTGTGCAGTAGGTTTAAATAGAGTGCTCGTTAGTTGAATAACCGACTCTGATGATGCCTTTTTAGGTGAAAGCGCTTAGTCGGTGGATGTGGTCATATTAAACATCTCTAACAGTTTTTGCTGGTCCTGGGTATCTGTGGACAGTTGTTGCTGTGTTTTGGTTGGTTGTTTCGTCGAGCGTTGCCCTTTTTGTGGGGTTGCATCATCATGTATCCCACTTAGCCTGCAGAAAGCTCTCACAGGAGTGAGGCATTTGGTGAATACCCCTGGGCAGCAGAAAGGCCAAAGGTCAAAGCAGCAAACTGAAAATGCCAAGAAGCAACACAAACGTAAAAACTTCCTGAAATGGGGATGTGTAGATAAGCATCCTTGAGATCCATGAAACTAAAAAACCCTTAAGTAGCAGCAGAAGAATTGAGACCTTCGGAAAGGTATTTAGCAGATAGATCCAGAATAGGTCTTCATGTGCCTTCTTTCCTGGGGACAAAAAACATTCTGGAGTAAAACTCCTTTTCCCTCTGAGGAGCTCAAACTTCCTTACCAGTTTGAGCCAACACATCCTGAAGCACTGCTGGAATAAAGGGTAGTTGACCCTTAGGAGGCTGAGGAATGCCCAAAACGGAAGGAAAAGGATTTCCAAACCATATAACAACCCTGGCAAATTATGGAAAGAATCCAGCAGTCTTGGGTAATCTTTAGCTACATAGGAAGGGACCAGTGAAAGCTGAAGAGAAAGAGGAATGTGACTAAGAGCTGCAGGACAAGGATAGTCAGACAGCATTGGTTTGTCAGGAAAGACAGGCTTCTTAGTAGGAAGAGTCTGAGTTGCCTTAGGAAGAGAAGCTCTTCTACCACCCTTTTTACCTTTGGGGGCAGGCAAAACTGTCTACAGGCAAAGGCAGGCTTACTGGGATAATTCCTCTGAAATCTGAGCACAGAGGAAACAAAAATATGCTTCAACTCCTGTAAGGCCTTGACCTTTTCCACAGCAGCAGCATCAAACAAATGCTTATTACCCAGAGAAGCATCCATCAGTTTATCCTTGACATTAGGCAAATGCTGTAGTCTGAGCCTGGAATACCTCAAAACAGATCCAAAAGCAGCAGCCCTAGATGAAGCATCACCTGCATCATAGCTGTACTTAATGGAATTGCAAGCTACCTCAGAGGATGTCCCTAACAAGGCAAGACCAGAAGCATCCCCCTCAGAATCAGGGAGATCTGAAATGGCCTGACATGCATGAGAGATGAGAGAGAACAACCAAAACGTATCTGGTCATATTGTCTAAGAGTTAACAGTTCTAAAGGCTAGGGTAACAGAAGTGCAAACTTTCTGGCCTAACCTCTCCATGGTTCTGGGTCTGTTCTTATCAAATGGAAGCAACTTAGTGGAAGGTAGCAATCTGAAGGTCTTATCCAGAAGCAAGTGACACCACTTTAGGGAACGGATAAGGGATCACCTTTACTGCACTAGAAAAGGGCAACTGTATAGGGCTTTGGCTAAGCATACACTGGACAAGGGGGAAGACCATATATTTTTGTTTCAGGTTTTACACATTCAGAATGTCAGCAATAGGATGGGGGACAGTCAATACTACTGAAAATATGGAAGTAAAATGGATTTTGCATTTAGGAGCACACAGAGGTTTGGGTTTGAATGATGGTGTTCCATTTAAGCCAGTGCTAAAATCTAGAAGGTTAAAAAAAAAAAAAAAATTAATACTATTTTAACAAGAGAAGACTACATAAACACATGCAGGGCTTTGGGTCAATATGACAGTATTTCTTGAGCTACTTCTAGCATAGATATTGCTAAAAACAAGCATTTAAGATGCAGGTATTTAAGCATTTTTGGTCTGATGAAATGGCTGGTGCCACGAAAGCACTCACCTCTTTTACTAAAAAAGCTGTTATTCTACATAGCCGTGGCTGCTACCTCCTGCTTTGTTTTTTACTGTTCATTTAAGCATATGTATTTACTAGGTGGACATGTGCATTTATTAGGCAGAATATATGTATTAAGTTAAGTGTGTATTGCTTATACTTTTATATATATTCTTTTATGCTTATACCCATGCACATAAGTAGTTACCAAATGGGGAACATGAGTATATGTATTTATTCATTGACTTTTTATGTATTTTATTTATATTTATCCACATGTTCTTGTCTTTACATTTTGTGCATGTGTTTTTTTAAACAGAGTTTTGCTGACATTAGCAATTAACTAAGGGCAAAATGCAAATATAGTAAATAATTGATTTCTGAGTGCTGAATTAACTTTGAGTGGTAGGATTGGTTGTTTTAGTAATGAATTAAAGTATTTAAGTGCTGTTGCTGTTTGAGCTGTCTGATGAAGCAATGGTTAACATTGAGAAAGCGCTCACCATTTTGGAATAAAAAAGATTTTACTTTGCCGTGGTTCAGCTTCTTTATTCCAGCTACCTTCCTACTGGGAACCTGTGTTTCAACATTCTCAACTTCTGGGCTGGTTTGGATTTGTAAGCCCTGAGTGACGTTTTGCCATTCACTCTGAGAATCTTTTGGAGCCGGCGAAATATGTTTAGCTTTTTGTTTCTTTTTGAGAGGGATGTCGGCCTTGAAAATTTTTGGAGGTTCTGACCCCTCAGGACAGGAACCTCTTCCCTTACTAAGATCTGAGGAGCACCCCTACGCCCTTCAGTAATAACCAGCCTCAGTTTTGCCTGTATATCCGAAAGCAGACGTGTGCGGCATTGGGTCCATGCTAGAAAAAGCAAAAAAAGACAAATCTTGCAAAATGCAAGGTTGTTGGAAGCACCTAAACAGAACACGTGCTTGTGATGACCTTGATGGGGGAATTCATATCCATCACTGGCATTTCCCCTTTCTGGATGACACGAAACCCAATAACCAGAAACAGGGCAGACATAAGATACAATCAAAAAGCCCAATGGGACACTTATTTGAAAGAGGTAGAAACCAGCAGACAAGCATTCAGACCAACAGTCTAAGGTGGCTTTTGGACTGGTGGCAAAGAAATTCTGAGGATGGTATGTCAGGACATCACCTTTATGAGCTACAGCATGCACACAGGGCAAACCTGTAACATAAGGTGTACACTTTACAACCAAAAGGCTTTGGTATACTGGCCAGACATCTGGTTGTCCTTGGCAGGAAGGAGATCCCTAATGTGTAGAATATTGCAACAGTGATGTGGAAGTACATCTAATAATGTGACTCAGACACAGAAAACCTTAAACATTTGAAGTTTAGATCAATAGGAATCCAATAGACATATTTTAAAACTAAGGTTACTAAAATTGTGGAATAAGGGGTAATAAAAGTTGTGAAGCAAGAACATTTTGAACTTGGGCACTATCAAACAGAATGAGAAAAGAAAGACCCAGAACAGGTCTCTCAAGAATCTTCTTTTTTGGCACCAGATACAGCTTTAAGTAAAACCCTTCCCCTGCTTGAAGAGGAGGGATAGCTTCCATCACTCCTTGGGGGAGTATGACAGTTTCGTCTGGCAGGTGAAGGGGAATCCCTCAGAATAGGGGGAAGACAGAGAAAGACTCCAACTGCCATATGTTCCTTTGACAGTTTTAGACTGCTTCTGAGAGCTATCTGTTGCCAAAGAGACAAATGAAGATTCAGACTTTCTGGAAGGACAAATGGGTTGCCAGGGTGGGAGGGGAGAGGAAAGGAAATTCTTAAAAATTGCCAGTCAAACTTAGACTGCCCTTTGCTCGGGGGGGGGGGTGCTCTCTTTCTGGAATCCCCATTCCATTGCTTTTTAAATATTTGTTTATTTACCAATACTAAAGAAGGTTGTTAAGGGAGCAGCAAATTTCTTGGCAAATTTGAATAGAGGCTGAAAAATCTGAGAGAGTCCTTGAATCAACTTACCACTCTCATCACATTTCTTAATTATCTCTGCAGCACAAGGTCCAAAACGCAAGTCTCTCTCTATGGTAGAATTCAAAATCTCTTTTTTAGATGATCTGGGAGATTTTGAGACAAACAAGCAAACCTCCTCATAACATTTCCAAAGCAGCAGCCCTAAGATGTTGCACCAGCAGAATCATTTTCACATTTCAAAGAGAGAGTTGACAGTTATACAGAAGTAACCAAATTACACAAAGTAGATTTCTCCTCAAAAGAAATGCATGCAGGAATGTTCTGAAGGGCTCACTGCCAAGTTGAAACATGGTTTGGGTATGTGGAAGTTGCCCTTATGCTTTGGAAGCTGACTATTATATCCTTAAGCATAACATGACCTATATATCCAAGGTTAATGCAGTAGTGATAAAATATGATTAACATCAAGTGCATCTGTCATTCTAGACTTACGGGGGTAGTTCTAAGATGGGCCAGCGGACATCACATTTCCCTACTTCAGACTATAAATTGGCAGGGAGAGAGTTTAGAAAGGAAGATAAAAACTCCATTTAACAAAAAAGTTTAATAAAGGAGTTCCCAACCACAGGGACTTAATGTATCAAAGGGTGGAAAGGAAGCAACCTAAACCACAACAGTTATCTTCATTCGTATGTATGCATTTACTGTTACGGTGAGTTTATCCCACCATTAAACTTGAACAGCCCACTTTGTTCTAGTGTTTAGAAAAGGCAACTGGCAGTTGGGCCAACTATAACCCTACCTTTGGAACAAAAGAGGGGTTATTTTTCTAGCATTTCATCTCTAAGACAGTGAAGATTCTCTATGTATGAGAAATTCCAACTCAAAAATCCTACATTTAGATGCGATTACCAGTAGAAGAAAATACTTTTGCAGGACAGGAATTTAACAGCAATTGCACTGGTTTATCAGAATCACTTTAAGCTTTTCAATTACCAAGACGAGATCCCAAACAGGTGGAACTAATCTCTTTACAGGGCCTTGAAAGTACAAGCCCTTTAGGTACAATTTATTTGTGGGATGTGAGGTCTGGGGGAAATCCACAGGTAGATAAAAATGAGATGGATGAACCACATACTTTAATAAAGGCATATGATGGACTTCAGTCAACAAGGCAACTAGACAGTTTCAACTGAAGCTGCCCCAGGCTGAACACAAAGTATCATAAAAACCTCTCTCCATCATGCAGTGCAAGATTTTCTGGTTACAGGTGAACATTCTTCCTGCAGTATACGCAACACTCAAGGAGAGAGTTCCAGTTGATAATACAGGCCCTACCATCCAAGCTGTTTACTTAGGCTTTTGAGCTGATGGTTTGGCATGTAGTTAGCCAGATATATCATGCAGACAAAACTTAAAAGTTCATGACAAAAAAAAAAATCAAGTGTCCTAAAAATCTTTCGACTCCCAAAACATATTAAAAGCCCTATCCTTATGCATTGTCACTTACATACTTAATGTATCAAAGGGTGATCTATGCCTAGCATTCTATGATAACAACCCCTTCCCTAATGGATCTCTTATACGAACAGGCAATGCAAACACCCAACCACTCAAAATCAAGGATCTTATCCTCCGCCAACATATTAAGTAAAACATGCTGGAGGAATACATTCATGACTCTGTGGCTTATCCATCACTAGAACAAACTGGTTCTGTATGTTAAGCACAGTGGCATCCTTGCCTCCTTGACAATTCAATGGGTACCCACAAGTTTATTCCAGGCCTAATGTTTTTGACTTCTGGAAGTGTGTGTGCAGATTGCATCTTTTAGGTGATAGCTGGCAAAGTGCACATGGTCTTTAGACCCCTTTGCTTTCCTGTGCACATGATTCTATGGAATCAGTTATGTACTAGATTTCCTACTGCTCAGTGGGTAAGAAGGATTTTTGTTTCTTCCCTGTTCAGAAACAGTAAGTAGGGGAACCAGGGTGATCTTGATCAAAGGAGGCTATCGAGTCAGAATTTGCCTTCTCTTCCTGCTTTTAAAAATACTATGCAAAACACAGTAAACTCACATTAATTCACTGTGCCAGTGCAGATAAACTGATGTTGCTGCCTAAAACTCTTTGTATGGGTATCTGCAAGAGAATCTTTGGAGCTGGTGGTTCACAAGTGAAACAAGCAAATCCCTGCTGTCTCCAAGAGAAGAGACAGACTGCAGACCATTTGTGGATCTAGCTTCCATTTACACTAAATAGGACAAGATCTGAACCACTCTTGGTTTCATGAAACGTAGGAGGCCTACAATGGAAACTTCAGGCAATAGTTAAACTCCAGGCTATCACTGCTAGTTTGCGGAGGTGGAAGAAATGTGTTCCCCCTCCTTGCTTTTGTACCACAGCACAGTGTTTTTTGTCTGCGATAATCCCTAGGTCTCCAAGTTTCCAAGTCATCCTGAAAATATGTACTGCTTGTATCAGGGCCACCATCCCTAACACTGATGTGCACACTTGTCATGAGAATTAAATTTTCATAGGATTTCAAGGTTCATATATGGACTCATCAGCTAAAGCAGTCACTGTTAAAATGTGGCAGCCTGGGGGCACACAAGTGGCATCAGAGGATACAGTAATATCAAATCTTCCTACCATGTAAATGATTCATACACAGTGGGGATGACTACTGACACCTACTACAAAGGAAGGATCTGCTGACACTGATAGATTCCTCAGGTACTATGTAATTTACCACATTTGGAGATTGGTAAAAGAAACCATTGGCATACAGGATGGTATGTACATCACCATTTTCTGAATGTCAGTTGCTACTATGCAGGATCTTCCTCACATTTTCCAAAACAGGAAATCAGGAGGCTGTTCTCCAGTGGAACAGAACATATTTCCCATGGTGTCAAAGAATGAAACTTGATTTCTCGTAATTTACTGGGATGCCCAGTAAGAAAAGGCAAAATATGACATTTTCCAAGACATAGCAAGTACGCAGTCATCCATGTAGAGGCTACTGCTTCTACCAGAAGTCAGCCCAGGACTAGTTCCAGAAATAAACTGCTCTGATGGCATCCCAAATTAAAGAGGCTACACAACAAAAGAAAAAGATATAGCAAAAAAAATTAGGGAGGGTGATTCTTAAAGATAAAAACTCTCAAAGTAAATAGGCAACTAAGAGGGCTAAAAGTCAAGCAAAGCCAACTTTGAAGTTAACACAGCCTCACAGGAAAAAAAAAACATAAATGACAACACTACAACCTTAAGTGTACCTGTACTTCATTGTAACTTAAACCTATGCAAAGACTCTATGCTACCATTCTTCTTCTTAGACACAATTTTTATTCTGTATTACAAACACTATTTCTCTTATGCAGCTGAACTTTAGTTAATTTTTAACTGTTGTATATAGTAATTTTACTATGTTTGGAGCCTATCTCCCTGTGAACTTAGTCATGTTTAAGTATTGTATTTAAATTTTTACTATTTTTGAAGCTTAACTCCCTGGGCCTCTACTGAAAATGGACATGTATCCAGCTAGACTAGCCCAGTCAACAAATGCAAAATAAATAAATAAATAAAGCTTTCTACGGCTATATTAGAAACCTCAAGGTAGCACACGCCAATGTGCTAAAACTGGTGGTTAATGATGCCACATTCACCAAAGTCTTGCAATACAGCAAACCTGTCAGTGAACAAAATCAGTTCCAAGTTAACTTCTCCCACACCCCAATCATCCCACAAACAAACCTCCCTCCAACTATAACTAGGGACCATGTATTGGCTGCAGTTACTAAAGCCAAGAACATTCCCTCAATGGTTCCCGATAAAATCCTAAAATGCCTACCAAGTAGTCCAAAATAAAACATGTCAGGATCCCTGGAGTCATTATTTAACTACAGTCTTAAAATAGGCTTTGTGGCATGTGAATGGAGGACAATGACTGTCATCCCCCTTCATAACTGAAGACCCTCAAAAGATCCTGGAAACTACAAACCCATTAGTCTGACTAGTCTTATTTGCAAAGCCATGGAAAGAATTATCACGAAAATTAACAACAAAGAAGACCTCCAGACACTGGATCCATCCCTGTTTTACTGAAATCTGGTGGACTTCCTTGAAAAGTTAACTAAAGTGATGGATGAGGGAAAACAGTGCAGACTGCTGACCTAGACCTAGCTAAAGCATTTGATACAAAACCTCACTTGGAGATGGACACGGTCAATAAAATTACGAACTAGGTATAAAGCCCTTTATAAAACACACTGAGTAGCTAGCTGGATCACTGATAGGGCCAAGGTGGTTAGAATCAGAGAGCCCCCCCCCCCAAAGAGGCCGGTCACCAGTGGAGTCCCCCAGGGCTCTGCGCTAGGCCCACTCCTCTTTGGCATTTCTAATTCTCAGATGTCAAATCCAGCAAAGGCCTCTAGCTTACAAAGTTCACAAATGACTGCAAACTGGGAACTGTCACTGTACCTCCCCAAGATGAAAGCACCTTTCAGAAATGCTTGGTGTCAAAGTCATGGCTAAAAACTCAAAACCAAGAGATTCATTGCAGTACCTTTTGGAAAGACTGACACCCCAGGTAACTATGTCATCAATAAAATATCCTTACAAGTTGATTCACTGGTCAAGTATCTGGGAACCCATGGAGTAACCTGCCCTTCAAACAACATACATCCAAGGTAAGAAAATCCTTCTACGTTGCTCAGCTTTATAAGCAAGGGCAGAGAATCTAGGTCCAGAGAAATCATACAGCTGTACTCTGCTCTCAGACCTATCGTAGAGCATAATGCCCCTATCAATATGCATCTGACCAGGCACAAGCAGCAACTGGAATGTCCACAAAGATTCCTTATAAAAAAGAATACAGGGAGTAAACACAATATCCTAGTATACACCTATGAACTTGTATATGAATGCCCTTGAGCTAGAGATGAGCAGAAATGGCAGCGAACATCTGCTGAATGCCATGAGAGCAGTGGAGTGTGCCAAGGACAAGGTGGCAAACTTAAAATGCTTAATCCTACCAGGAACTTCTATCTGCTGTGGTAATTCGCAGCTGGGATGTGAAGATAAGCATCCTTCACATTCAGAGTGACCATGAGAGATTCTGGTAGTAGCAATGTGAGCAGTGTCTGCTGTGTTAATATCACAAACTTCTATATGAGCAATCTGCTCAGAAAGGCAATATCTAAAATAACCTTCTGATGGCTATCCCTGACAGGAATCAGAGTCTGAAAAAAACTCTTGTCCCTCTTCTTCAGAGGACAATTTGTAAGGCAAAAGGAAATAAAGATGGTTCAGTATGGTATCAACTACTGAGACTTGGTCTAGGTGACAGAGATACATTCCCAAAAAGACTGATAAGGGCATGAAGAAATCAGTCAGTTATCCATAAGCAATAACCAACACAGCTACGGGATCAGTCTGAACCACTTCAAGAAAAGGAAAAATAGTATTAATACACTGTGGAATAGGTGGATAAGGGCTGACTCCCGCTAGCACTTCCTTTACTTGGGAAGGGGACAATTAACTCCAAGTCTGGCCTCCTGACAGAGTCCCAAAAATAGGGACATATTTTAAATACTGCTCTTACAAACATAGAAAGTTGATACAAATACAAGTTTTCCATTAGTATGAATTTTCTGAAGGATATGAAGCCTAAAGCTTAAATGTCTCCCATTATTTTCTGACTTCAGTCATCAATGAACTGCCATGGATTTGTCAGAAAAACTCAATTTTATGAAAAGCAGACCAAAAAAAAAAAACTATGAGGCAAAAATCTGGACAGTTAACATAAGCTTTCTACTCAAGCCTTTAAAAAAAAAAAAAAAAAAAAAACCTTCAGAGTCTTTCCTTCTATCAGCTCAGCAGTACTGGTAAAAGGAACCAATCAGCATAAAACACCTACATTAACTGTCTGACTGCAGGCAAAAAACAGTTTAAATTTCCTTCCAAATTCTAACTGCCAGACAGAAAATAGGGAAAGCAAGCAGACGTTCCACATGAGCCACATACAAAGTTACTTCTCATTCTTCTGTAAAAACAAGGGGCAAGCAACTTGTTAGCCGTGAACATGCAAGTCTCTGTTTTCTTTTTTTCTATGTTAATAGAGGTAGTTGGTCATTGCAGAAGTGAGAAATGGAACTCCACTGACACTGTGAATTAATCATACAGACCCCCCTAGGCATCTGCGGACCATAATTTCGGAATTGCTACATTACACAGCTCTAAGACTCCCCCCATTTGAAAAATATGGTCAATAAATTTAGTATTTGTCTGATGGATTTGTCAGGGAGAGGCAGTGACGGTGTTTACAGCAGGACTAAGTACAACTGTGTAAGAACTTGCCATAATACTAGATGCTTGAGTAGTTCACTGCTGCAGTAATCTTCACTACTGAAACTGATGCTACGGAGGGGCTTGACATCCAGTCTGACTTCTAGAGCTCAGCATTCTCCCCCCTCCAAGTTGGATGGATGTCCACCACTTGCGGACGTCAGGCCATTCCCTGAGAAACTGATGCCTGACAGTAACATTTTAGAGCTTCCCTCCCTGGATTACTGTAACGGGATCTCAATCAAGGTTCAGAAGACCAAACTGCAATCAAAGACACATGTACTGCCTGCATCAAACACTAAGAAAAACAAGGGCACCTAACATTAGAGATACTTCAAGTCAGATGACCTAAGAATGGAGAAGAGGGATGGAGGAAGGGAGAAGTGGTGCACAGATGTAAAGCACTCACCAAAGGCTAGGATTCTTCAAAGAAGACGGGGGATGAGTAGGACTGAACCAGAACCAGTACAACAGTAATACACATAAAAGTACAGTTGTGTAAGTAAGTTTACCATAACAGTACAGTTGTGTAAGTAAGTTTACCATAACAGTAAATGTTCAAATGATCACTGCTGAAGTACCCTTAGGTATATGACTAATATCATAGGTTTATACTAGGCTATCTGCCCTAAGGCATTTATAAGCCTAGCCCAAATTTTTGTGGCTTACGCCACCCCTTATATGAAAAAAAATACTGTGCCCATTAGTTTGTTGTACCTCTGTCCAGCAGTGACGCAGAGATGATTCCCGGGATAAACCTACGATCTCCCATCCACAGGTCAAGATTTCTCTTGAACAGAGCCAGCGAGGTGCTCTGCCTCACATGGACCGGGATTTTATTCCACAGCATAGGGAGTCTCTGAGTGAAATCTATCCCTCCAGCACATCCTATTTATATCCGTGCTAAGGTTTAAGTCACTTACTCTAGTGGTTTTGGTGGATTTGGATTTTTTGAGGTGGAGCATGTCCATTAATTCCGGGTTGGACATGGCCTTGTATGTCAGGCACATGTCACCTCTGAGCAGACGGTATGCAACTGAATAGAGCTGGAGTTTCTTCAATCTGGCAGCATATGACAGATTTTGGAGTCCCTTTATCCTTTTGGTGAGGAACTTTTGGGGTCTCTCCAATTGCTGAAGATGTCGGGCGAGATACATCCCGAATGGGGCATTGTACTCGATCATTGGTCTGATAAGTGAAGAGTATAGGGGAACAATGACCTCACTAAATCTGGATGTGAATCCCTTCATGATCAGGTGGGCAATGTAGAAGGTCTTTCTAACCACTTTAGCAACTTGAGTGTCAAAAGAAAGGCCACTGTCAACCTGGGTCCCCAGGTCCCTGATAACCTCTTCTGTGCTTAGTGGATTGCCACCTATATGGTAGCTTGGGGTTACCTTGTTTTTCCCGAAGGGTATGACTATACATTTTTTGGCGTTTAACTTCAGGCCATGGCTCTGGCACCAGCTATCTGTTTCCGTGAGTCCCTTCTGAAGGATATCCGTGTCCGATGCACTCTCCACTATGGCGCCCAGTTTGCAGTCGTCTGCAAACTTTGTCAGCCAAAATCCTCCCATGTTGGCCTGTACTTCTGAGAAGTAGATGCTGAACAATAGGGGGCCAAGGACCGAGCCCTGTGGGACACCACTTGTGACCGGCTTGGAGTCTGACATAGCGCCAGCAACTCTAACCCTGTGGGTTCTGTCCTTAAGCCAGTTTGCAACCCATCTTGTGACATATAGGTTTACATTTAAGCTGGTAAGTTTTTCTACAATACCCGAGTGGGGTATTGTGTCGAAGGCCTTTGCAAGGTCAAGGTAGGCTGTATGGACTGCCTTTCCCTCATCAATGGCCTTGGTGACTGTTTTGAAGAAGTCGACCAAGTTCAAAAGGCATGATCTGCCCTTGACGAAGCCAAACTGGGTCGGGTCCAATGTCTGCAAGTCCCCTATATCTTTGTTTATGAGCTCCATTATGATCCTCTCCAGAGCTTTGCAGACTAGACATGTTAAGCTTATGGGGCGGTAATTACCAAGGTCCGTAGAGGCACTGCCTTTGTGGAGTGGGACCACAGTTGCCGTACGCCACTCCTTGGGCACGTATCCTGTGGTAAGGCTGAGATTAAACAGCTGCCTTATGTGCGGGTTTAATTCCTCATTTAGCTCGTGTAGAACACAGCCGGGGACACCATCCGGTCCCATTGATGCTGTGTTTTTAGCTTTAGAGAGAGCAGCTTTCACCTGTGCATTTGAGATGTCTGGGAGGCTACACTGCTGGGATAGTTATCTCTCCTTTAGGGGAGGGTGAAGTTTGCACTGAACCTGTCTGCCAGTATGTTGGCAATGTCTGTGGGTTCAGTGATTTTTGTATCATTTTGGACTAATTCTGAGCATATCTGGGAGTTTCCACCCAGGTTCCTAACATAGCTGAAAAAGGTCTTATGATTGTCCTTTGAATCCATGGCAATTTTTCTCTCAAAATTGGCCTTAGTTGATTTTATGAGTGCTCGTATTTTTTTACTAATAATGATCAGGGGTGACTTCCCTTTTATGGATTTTGTTCTATCGTGTAATAGCTTTCTCCTCTTATTGTAAAGTTTGTTAATGGCTGGGGTCCACCAGACTGGACGTTTACCCTTTGTGGAAAGAGTCTTGGTTTTATTTGGGATTGCCTGATCCATGCAGTCCTGGAGGTGTTCATAGAAGGCATTTGTAAGGGCTTCCACAGCTTGGGTTGTGGTTTCCACTGGCTCAGGGGCCCTTGAAGGATACCACACCAGTCTTGAGTAGTGTGAAGTTTGCGTTAGAGAAGTTCTTCACTGTGGTCTTTTTTGTTTGGGGTGGGGGCGGGATGTCGATTTCCAGTGAGATTAGTTTATGATCAGATCTCACCAATGAGGGATATACTTCCGGTGTGGAGCATTTTGTCCCCATGTTTGTGATAATGAGATCTAGTATATTTTCTCCTCTCGTGGGAACAGTGACTAGCTGTTCCATGGCATTGAATTTATGAACTCCAGGAACAGTTGGGCTAGAAAGTTAGGGTTTGAGTAATGTTCCCAGTCTATATTCGGGTAGTTGAAGTCACCCAATATGATGGTGTTTGGAGATACATTTATACCCTCCAGTGTCTTCAGGAAGGCTGTGTGGGGTTCCTGAGTTTGAGAGGGTGGCCTGTAGCATGCTACAATTTGTAGAGCAGTTTTGCCTATGGTTAGTTGCACCTGGATGGTTTCCGAGCTTGATGCGTTGCCACCAACCTGGAGGTGTGGGTATCCTTTATGAATAAGGATACACCCCTCCTTTTGTGGTGTGGTCCGGGTTTTGGGGCGGAACGCATGATATGAGGTAAAACCTAATAGTGCCGGGGTGCTCTCAGGAGCCTTGAACCAGGTTTCAGTTACAGCACAGACATCGATGTTCTCCATACTGAGAAGGGCCTCGAGTGCGTGCATTTTGAGATTTAGACTTCTGGCACTGAGCAGCATTACCCTCAGTTTCTTCCCATCTTTGTTTTCTAGGGTGGTAGGTTTAGAATTTGAGCCTTGCCTAAAAAGGCACTATGGGGTGGCAAGAGCCTTAGCCAATATCCGGAATCCCAGGGGTGACAGGTGCAAGCCGTCCCTTGCAAAGCAGCGTGGCTTGTCAAGCATGTCATCCCAGGCAGACAGACACTGGATCCCCTTTGAATGACACCAGACATTAAGCCAATTGTTAAAGCTGATCATCTTGTCTCTATATTGTGGCATCATTCTTGGTGAAGGAAGGATACTGCTCAGGGTCAGGGTCATACCTGCCTGGGCTACATAATCAGAGAGCTCCTCTATGTCTCTTTTCATGTAGTCCAAGGAGGTACATCTCAGGTCGTTCACACCAGCATGGACAATGACTGTCATATTTGTACTTGCCGTGGAGTGACCAGAGTGCTTGTGTTATGTGGCGGATTCTAGCACCCGATAGGCAGCTTACTGTGACCCTCTCCTTGTTCAGCCTGGTGAGTGGGACGTCAGTGTGTCTGACTATGGAGTCACCTATGACAAGTATGTTTGGTGTTGTATTTGGCCTTAAGGGCTGACTGCTTTGCACACTGCTTTTGTGGTTTATGTGTTGCTTGTGGGGTGTCTTGAGGTAGCAGTTGTTTTGGGTGTCTGCTTTGCAGGCCTCTGCTGTTTAGGTAAATTTTTACTCAGAGCCTCCGAGTATGTCTGTGTGTTTATGTGTTTGATTCAGTGGTGTGGTAGCATTATGTGAGGCTGGTTTTGTGGTGTGTGTAGTTGCCTTCTCCTCCTGTCTGGTCTTGCCAGTCCTGAGTTGAGAGAGCTCAGCCTCCAGTTTGGCTAAATAGCTGCATCTCTCGCAAGTATTTGTGTTATGTGGGAGGAGGAGAGGATTGTCTGTGTACATGAGGCAGTTATAACATTGCCTCAAGATCATGCCAAGGATTTAACAGCCGGCCAGCTTCTAAAGCATCAGTGGACCTTTCATGCACCAAAACTGTCTGGTAGCTCGAGCTATACTTACAAAAAACAAGTTTAAGCACTCAGCCCTTCAGAGCTTTCCAGCCAACAAAGAGAAGGTGGCTCAGCCATGAAAGAATGCTTGGAAGAGCAAAAAAATACATACCCTGGTATAAACACACCCAAAAAAACAAAAAAAAAAGGGGGTGGATAGGTGGGACTGGCTATTGTAGCAGTGACCATTTGACCATCTACTGCTCTGGTAAATGTACTTGCACAACTTCAACATGTTTGTCATACTGATCACTGATGCAGTAGCCTTAGCTATATGGGTAGATTAACTAGATTACTACAACTGGGAAGTGGATGGAGCCCCTGGAGAATGGTCCCTGTACAGCCTGATCTAGACCTAGAGAAGAAATAAAGCTTAAAGCACTTTGTAAAAGTGCGTACAGAGAACTAAGTAGAAGTTTCTAGAACACTTCTAGAATCCAAACCTTTCCAAAAAAGCAAATATGAAGCAATGACCCTGGTAGAGTGGGGTTTAACCCTGCCCGGAATAATTTTGTTGTGCGGAGTACAACAACAAGTAATAGCCTGACAGCCATTTGGAAATGTTTTTTTTTTGGACACAGGCTACCTTTCACGACAAATGAACAATTGATCCACAAAGATTAAGTTCTGTCAGGATAGTACCCACGTTGTCTGTAGGCACCCAAGGTATGGAGTATCCTTTCTCTCTTTTTTTGAGTTCAGGAAAGAAATTGGGCAAATGTGTCTTAATGCAAATTCACTCGTATTCGTATTCCACTCCAACAAGCATAAGCACAAGGCTGTGCTATGTACTGTAACAAAACACAATACACATAAGGTCCACAAGGTTGAGCGCTTTCATCTGCGAAGCAGATTTCATCAGAACACAGAAGCTCCTTAGCAGAGATCTTAAATAGAGTTCTAAATGTCCAAATAGGCGCCAAAATGGTGAATTAATTAATTAATTAAATTCAATTAAAACCACTCAATTTTGCATTCTTGCAGAGTTTGTGCCTAAAAACATGCTGCATACATACATAAAGAATATATTCATACATACATACATAAAATAGAAACATAACTGAACTAATTGCAGTGAAGCTTGTTGCAATAATGATTAACTAAACATTATAGTACAACTAATGTTTGATGGTGTAAAAATGTCTACTATTTCTAATCTAAAAAATATATATATTGTAAATATGTATAAATAGTGAAAATATATCAAAGGATGTCTAAAGGTGTTCGATGATGAGTGAATACATGGATGTCCTTATTTCTGAAGAATCTAACTTATAATATACAATATAAAAACATATTGTAAAATACATATTGTAAAATACATAGAAGTGTGAAATGTAAAAAGGGGTTAAAAAATACGCACAAGACAGCAAGGCCTAGAATAGTGACTTAATGACCCCCTACATAAATAAATCCATGCATAGGTAGGAATAATCCAAGGTAATAAAGGTAATAAAACAGTGATGCAATTGGTGAATCAAGTTAATAAAACATCATAATCAAAAAATGTATCATAATAAAAGATATATCATAATAAAAGATATATATATATATCTCCGTAACTACCTCTTCTACAGAACTCGTCAAAAAGGACATGTAAAAATTGAATAAAAATACTTGATATATACATTTCTACATATGAAATAAAACTTAATTGATGAAGGGATAGATTGATAGATATAAATATAAATATATAAATATATAAATGTGAATATAAATATAAATATAAATATATAAATATATTATATAAATATAAATATTATTATATATATAATTATAAGTGGAACTATATTACCTATATTAACTGTCAAGAATAAGGAAAGGTTTTATACTTATGTGGTCATTAAGGCCAGGTTTAGTTGTTGCATCACAAATCATTTGCCATTTGCTTTCTAGGAGAGATAAATGACCTTTCCAATTTCCCCATGCTGTTGTAGTGTCAATGTGGTCAATGATGCTAAACAGAAAGGAATGCTCGCAACCCCTGTCTATAATATGCCTACTAAGTGCATTATTGGGGTCCTTCTTCCTTATCCTATATGTATGTTCGTAGATGCGAGTCTTAAATCTCCTTTCGGTTTTACCTATATAAAATGCATCACATCTCTCACAGGTGGCCACATATACTAGTCTAGATGTATTGCAGTTGCCACCTTTGCTGTGCAGACTAGTGTGCGTGATGTTGTTTAATTTCACTACCTTAGTAGTGTTAATTAATCCGCACTGCTTGCAAGACCCACATTTCGTAGTGTGTCCATACATTTTATTCTCCCTATGTATCACCTGTGACTTCTCCAACAACCTTTTAATATTGCAAGAAGTTTTGTACACAAATTTGGGGGCATTCCCCACTACACTAGTAGAATCATCTGATATTCTAAAAAGATTCCAGTGTTTTAAGAGTATCTCCTTGAGGGTATTAACATACGGACTATAAGTAAGGACACAAAAACATCCTTCTTGGAATCCAAACTTTTCCTGTGAAATTAAGGGTTTACCTAATAAGGGTGGGTATTTATTCCCCCATTCCTTCATAACATAGGTTCGTATAGGTTTTATTAAATTTTTAGGATATCCCCTATTGTAAAACATTTCAGATATCATGTTGAGTTCTCTCTCCATTACCTCCCTAGTCGAGCTCATGCGTGCAGCTCGAATGCACTGACCTCTAAAAATATTTTTAAATATATGTGGAGGGTGACAACTGTTGTAATACAGATAGTCATTCGAGAATGTTTTTTTCCTAAATATTTGAGATTGAAATCCACTCTCCGTGGTGGATATATATGTGTCCAAATAAGCTATACCTTGAGACTCCACATTGTAAGTAAATTTTAAAAATTGGGTTGTATTATTTAAATATTCAATGAATTCAGGTATTAAACTGGCTGGTCCTGTCCATAAGACAAAAAGGTCGTCCAAATATCTACTGTAGTAGGAAACGTACTTGTAATAACTGCTTGGGAAAACAAACAGGGATTCCCATTCAAGCATAACTACATTAGCGAAGATCGGGGCACATGAGGCCCCCATAGCAACTCCTCTACTTTGTCTAAATAATTCCCCTTGAAATTTCAAATAGTTGTATTCAAGGACCAACCTCATCATATCGACCAACAGGTTGATTTTCTCAAAACTCAACCCAGAATATCTCTTTAACCCATCAAAAAAGAGGTCTAGACCTTTCTCCTTGGGGATACAGGAGAAAAGGTCGATGACGTCAATGGTTATAAAAGTTTGGTCTTGATGCCAAATCAAAGGAGTGAGCTTACTCAAAAAACTCCAGGAATCTTTAATGAGATGTTCAGCATTGTGGTATACCTGCTTAGTCCAAGTATCAATGGTTACTCCAATGTTGTAAGTTTTGGACTTGGAACCGGAAATGATGGGTCTGAAGGGGGGTCGGTTGACATTCTTGTGTATCTTCGGAATCCCTATGATAGTAGCCATCTTTGGAAATTCATTTCTCATGAACTCATAAGTGTCGTTGGTGATCCTATTATCCAATAGGAAAGCTTCAATAGCTAGGTCGATATGTTGATAACCTATGTTGACTTGGTTAAGAGACACTTCTTCATAGTTTCCCGATTCATGTAGAATGTTCAAAATTTCCTGATGATAATCAACAGTATTAAACAACACAATCCCTCCACCTTTGTCCGGTTTCATGATCCTGAGATCTTTGTTGCCTATGACAGCATTCAAGCACTCTCTTTCCGCTACTGAAAGATTGTCCAAGGTACGATCAGATGATAAGGATTCATGCTTCCTGATGTAATTGGAATGCCAATATATGTCACTTGCTACCATCTTTTCATATTGGGCGACCATAGGGTTATATCCTGGAACAAAGGTGCTCTTTCTTTTGAGTCTGGACCGATGGCCTTCATCATGCTGTGCCATAGTATCTTCATGATTATTGTCCTTGAAGTGAAAGGCCAGGTTCATTCTCCTTGATAGAAGTTTAATCTCCTTTATAGTATCGAAAATGTTGAATTTGGTAACGGGGATAAACTTCATGCCCTTACAGAAAAGGGAACAGAAATCTTCTGTAATAACATAATCAGTGTAATTGTACACCTGCAAACCTTTATACGTATGAGTGACCACAGGTTTGCCTTGCAGGATGGTAGGACAGGTAGAATCGTGGTGGGTATCAAGAGGAACGATGAGATGGAGGAATGATTCACTAGAATCTACTCTACCTGGCCCCACATGGGAACCAGAAGGTGGTATCTTGTCCTGAAGATCGATAGAGAGGGGTAATAGTTCACTAGAATCTACTCTATCTAGCCCCACGGGGGAACCAGAGGTTAGTATCTTGTCCTGAACTTTTTGGGAGCTGGGTGGAATCGTCCCCCCTGAAAATTTTGTTCACTTTCTAGTCTCCATGTATCGTTTCTTTCCCTTCTAAATGTCTCCTGTCCTTGATTGAATCTACTCATATGGCTCTTATACTGAGGCCACACATATGCCCTCTGCTGTTTATAGGCTGTAATGTCTCTTTCAATTTTGCCTTTCTTTCTATTTACTATGGTATTTGCTTTATATTCCACTGTACTGAATTGCTTGTGATATAAATCACACCATAATTTAAAATTGTCATCATGTAAAATTTCTTCGTTGAGCTTATCTATTTCATTCGTTAAATGTACCAGTTTTTCTTCATTACATGTTATTAACTTCTCAATGTATAATGTACCAAACTGGTCAAACAATTTGTTAAAATCTTGCACCACATTTTCAGTATATTCTAACCCTAGCGGTAATTTAAAAAATCTTAACCCCTTTGGAATAACACCTAACTCTATGCATTGTATTAAGTAGGAATTATCTATTTTAATACTTTTAGCTTGTAAAAGCCTCTTCCCTAAAGCGTATATCTTTTGCTTAACGCTACCATCATCATCTCTAGTCGGGGTTTTGTTACAATCAACACCAATAACATTCTGTGTAAATATAACATCTCTGTGAATAAAATTATTAACATTGTATTGTTTAAAACCTTTGTCATTCACACTATTAGCACTTTTCTTTTTATGAACATATTGAAAATCACTAGGGGTCGACCCTGTTTTCCTGTGATTGTTATTAGAAACAGTACCTTTGTGTGACTCAACACGCTGAGCTACAGAGGAATAAGTTTTCAACCCTTCCTTCCTTTTAGGTTTAGCTCCCAGTCTTTGCGACTCGTCATCCAGATGGAACAGGCTGAAATCGAAAGTGCATTCAGCGTCAAGAGAAATGTTTAGGTGGTTATCATTCACACTGGTGTCTTTGAGATTAAGTCTAGTTGCCCGCTCATTTAGTTCTCCTTCCCCTTCTATATACGAACCTCTGGTATGGTGGGGTTGGGCATTCGGAATGTCAATGGAACCGTTGAAATGGCCATCTGAATACACACTACCATTTCGCCTCATATGGTCCTTCGTCTCGGTGCTTTCCTCACTTCTAGTGCCGATAGGTACATCCTTGCCTCTATTGCAGGCTTTTTGAAACTTGTCCTGGTCCAAGTTGGTTAGGAACGAAAACTTGCTGACAAGAGCTAAAAGTTTGCTAACGTCGGACTGTAAAGACGTCACCTCCGCTCTTAAAGAGACAAGCTCTTCTTGACATGTAGGTACCGGCGATCCCTCGGGCACTTCAGCCATCGCAAGTAAACCAAGAACGAATAGAAAAAGAAACCTACTAATAACTCCACGAATAGGCTTGATGTCCAAGGAACAGCACAGTAACAAAAGGATATATTCAACAGTTTTTATTCGTATTCGTATTCCACTCCAACAAGCATAAGCACAAGGCTGTGCTATGTACTGTAACAAAACACAATACACATAAGGTCCACAAGGTTGAGCGCTTTCATCTGCGAAGCAGATTTCATCAGAACACAGAAGCTCCTTAGCAGAGATCTTAAATAGAGTTCTAAATGTCCAAATAGGCGCCAAAATGGTGAATTAATTAATTAATTAAATTCAATTAAAACCACTCAATTTTGCATTCTTGCAGAGTTTGTGCCTAAAAACATGCTGCATACATACATAAAGAATATATTCATACATACATACATAAAATAGAAACATAACTGAACTAATTGCAGTGAAGCTTGTTGCAATAATGATTAACTAAACATTATAGTACAAATAATGTTTGATGGTGTAAAAATGTCTACTATTTCTAATCTAAAAAATATATATATTGTAAATAATATATTCATACATACATACTATTTATACATATTTACAATATTTACAATATATATATTTTTTAGATTAGAAATAGTAGACATTTTTACACCATCAAACATTAGTTGTACTATAATGTTTAGTTAATCATTATTGCAACAAGCTTCACTGCAATTAGTTCAGTTATGTTTCTATTTTATGTATGTATGTATGAATATATTCTTTATGTATGTATGCAGCATGTTTTTAGGCACAAACTCTGCAAGAATGCAAAATTGAGTGGTTTTAATTGAATTTAATTAATTAATTAATTCACCATTTTGGCGCCTATTTGGACATTTAGAACTCTATTTAAGATCTCTGCTAAGGAGCTTCTGTGTTCTGATGAAATCTGCTTCGCAGATGAAAGCGCTCAACCTTGTGGACCTTATGTGTATTGTGTTTTGTTACAGTACATAGCACAGCCTTGTGCTTATGCTTGTTGGAGTGGAATACGAATACGAATAAAAACTGTTGGATATATCCTTTTGTTACTGTGCTGTTCCTTGGACATCAAGCCTATTCGTGGAGTTATTAGTAGGTTTCTTTTTCTATTCGTTCTGGGTTAATGCAAATTCAGGCAACACTTCACACATAAAGGAAAGCTAAGTTCTCAAAGAAACCCTGTCCTTGTGGAAAATGAGATGGGGTGACATCATAAGAGCTTGTAACTCAGATACCCTTCCAGCAGAGGTCACTGCCAATCATAAAACTGTTTTCTATACTAAGTACCTAAAGTCAGACAGTAGCCTGTTCATGAGTGTCGCTCTCCTACTTTGGACACAATAGAAGAATCTTTGTGGGTTCTGTTCAAGCAGCTTTATTATATACTAACATCACAATAGAAGTTTTTAACTTAAGTAACTTGTACACAAACTTAACTACTGCAATCATACCATGCTCACTCTGGTTGCACTCTCAAAATGGCACTGGGAATAGCACGAGCCTGGTATTTACAGGCGCACGTTCAGTCCTTGATATGCTTCTTAAAAACACAGCACATACACTCTGATCTACATCCTCCCTCTGAGAAATAGATCATGCAATGTTATGAATCTATTTGGCATGCAGACAAGACGAGTAGTACTTTGTCATGCAATTATAGAAGACTATGTACATATACACAGTTATGTTCACGTTGCTGTGTATTTCACACTGGGACTGGAAATTCTACCATAAATGTATGACATAAAACTGGAAATTACGTTTAGCAACTGAAGCTGTCTCTACAGAAGAATGTTCAACCTTGGGAGTATTTGGAACATCCTCAGGAATGGAAGAACACGTTGAAACACACTAGGATGGGAAAGTTTGGTTCGCTCTGAGATATAGAGTCTGTATCACAGGAACAATGCTGCGATAATGATTCTGGTATAGGAAGAGGTCTGCAATTTGTCCTGTACTCCAACACCCTCAGATTCTACAAGGAAGGATTCACGGCTCACCACATATCCCTGTAACTTGACCAATCTGGTTGAAACCTTTTGCCATTTATATCCTCACTCTCTCTCCTTCCCTCAACGGACAAAGAAATCTGCTTGATTTATCATAACTGGACTTCTGGATAGCATACTTCTTGAATAATTGAGCCTTGATGGTTTTGTTGTTCTTAGATTTAGGCCTCAATAAACTGGAACTAGTAGGTAGCGTCATTCTTGTTTGCCTGGATAGAAGTCTTTGATCAGGTGAGCCAAGTATATCATCATGGGGTATGTTTTTGAGATTAAGTAAACTCAAAGAGACAATAGGTATTGTCACACAATGACCTTTCAAGCAATTGCTTTGCACTCTGCACATTCAGCTAGCCCATCTGACTGTACATGTTTACTAGCAGTCTTGAATATCCACAAAGTCTTATTCTCTTGCAAATTTCTGAAATAATGGACTAGTAAAATGAATGCCATTGTCAGAAATAACTGTGTGGACTACCATGGACTGAGAAATGATGTTTCAACTTAGTAATAACAGTAGTGGATGTTAAATTAGATAGTAAGTCAATCACAAACCAATACAAATAAGAGTCTACCAATACTAAGTAGTGCTGATTGTCCCACTCAAAGGTACCAGTGGCTGCTGTTGACCAATGTAGTTCAGGAACGTCATTTAGCAGTAGTAGTACTCCTTGCAAATGCGATCTAGTACTACTGCATACTGAAGAAGAAGTACTTTTTTTTTTTTATCAATGTCTTTCAGTAAGGATGGCCAAAATACATGTTCTCTCGCTCTTCTCTTGGTGGATGTGGAACATGAGTGACCACAATGCAACATCTGGATATATTCCTGTTATAAGGAAGCAGGAACAACAATTTTAGGACCTTTGAAAATAATGCCATCTTCCATCAACATTTAATCTCTGCAAGGAAAACAGGTTTGCACTTCAGGTGGTACACTAGATTGCTTTGACAGCCATCCAACATTAATGTAGTGACTGAGCTTTTGCAAAATTGGATCAGTCTGTATGATCTCTCAGATCAAGTCTAGTGATAGAGAAATAACGCAATGGCATCATATCAAAGCCAAAATTCTCTGCGTCAAGCTATTCAGTCATATTTCTGGGCGATCTGGATAAAGCATCAGCCAGACAAAGAAGTCTGCCATTCGTATAGGCAAAGAAGTCTGCCTTTTGAATAGACCATTTTGAAGTTATACTTTTGCAATTCAAGCATCACTCTCTGTAATCTTGCTGGAGCTGAATGCATAGGTTTCTTTAGAATAGTAACTAGAGGTTGATGGTCACTTTTAATCTGAAATAAAACTTTGAACAAGCAAATACTATTGCCAAATGTTCTCTCTATTTGAGCAAACTGCATTTCAGTTTGGGTAAGTGTCATAGATGAACAGGCTACTGGTCTACCCTCTTGAAGAATAACTGCGCCAAGACTAAATTTTGAACCACCACAGGAAAGAGTGACTGGCTTATTTACATCATAGTATCTTAATGTAGGTGGGGTGGCAATTTTCCGTTTAACATCTTCAAATACCTTCTGGTGCTGTTCTAACCATGACTATGTAACATTTCTGTGCATCAGCTCTCTTACAGGTGCTGTCAACTCACCAATGTCTTAAAAACTTGCCTAAATAATTGACCATGCCTAGGAAACACTGTAGAGCTTCATCAACTGGTGCTGACATTTCAAGAAAAGCTGCTTGCTTGGTCAGGTCTGGTCTCAAGCCAGTACTGGCAATTAAATGACCTATACACGTAACTTCTGGTAGTATGAATTTGCACTTCAGAGGACTGAGCTTCAAGTTTACTTCACGTGCTCTGTCGAACTCTCTTTAGGTTTCTGTCATGCTCTGCTTCATCACTGCCTCTGACCAATAAATCTTCTCTTATGGCACAAGGATAACCAAAAACAAATTTGCTCCATTGCACAATGGAGACTTCACTTGCAGGATTTATTCCAAATGGGATCCTTAAGAATATGTATCTGCCAAACTGGGTGGCATCACTTGCCAAAATGAACTTTTTGCATCCAAGACAGAAAAAACAGTAGCATTCGGTATTAGAGCTGCGACCTCTTCGACTGTACTCAATGGATGATGTGGACTCTTCAATGCTTTGTTCAGATCTCTTGTGTCAATACATACTCTGATTTCATCTGAGCCTTTTTTTGTGAGCTGCTACAGGTTCTGTAACTGGACAAATTACACCTTGCTGTACCATTTTATCCAACTTAACCTTAAGTTTATCCTGCATAGCTATCGGAACTCTTCTTGCTGGTCTGACTACTGGAGTGATCTCTGGGTCTAACTTCATGTAATACACAAGTAGAAGTTTGCCCAACTTGTAATCAAAAACATCATCACACACTGAGAAAATGGCTTCAGAAAATTTGGAAGTAAGATATGCACTTATGTGAAGAACTTCTTTGGTAAAAGAAAGCAGATTCATTCTCAAACTGTCTGAGACCTAATAATGACTGTACTGGTTTTCGGACTACATAAAACAATAAGCTGCAACAGTTCTTAGCCAAACATGAAAGCATCACTGAGCCTTCAGTTTGAATTTCTTCACCTCCATAAGCAACAAGTTTTGCATTACTGGCCACACTGAGTTGTTCATTAGTTCCCACTTTGCAAATGGGTCTGCTGATGTAAGACTTTGAACCGGTGTCTACTTTAAGCTCTTTGGATTTACCATTGATCCAGACAAAACACTTCTGTGTTTTTTTTTTTTTTTTTTTTATATACAGTGATCAGAGGTCCAAATCCACAGATGGTAGCAAAATACTTTATTCACAGGCAGGATAAGCGCTTTTGTCTTGTGTACAAGACTTCATCAGATGCCTCCATGATAAATTTCTTTACCATCTGTGGATTTAGACCTCTGATCTGTGGTTTTTTGAGTTTCTATAATTATACCATTTTGCTGGTTTCAAAACACTTCACTCTGTCAATAAATTCACTGCATCAACTCTTTCATCAATCACTGAAACACCATCTACATAAAAAGTGGAATGCTGCAACTCTACTTGATCAATTTGCCTTTTTTTGTGATCCTTCTTTATAACTGTGCAGGGTTTTACTTGATTTGCAAAACTTTTGAAAATGGTTCCATTTTGTACACTTTAGACATCTCTTTTAGACTCATGATTGGCACCACAACTGAGTAAACAATAAAGCTGGACTTGGATTTTGTTCACATTTGTACTGCACTGTGCATGCTCCTTTAACTGAAACTGGCCTTAGAACTTGCTGGAGAACTACGTTGTTTCCCTGGTGAATCAGCAGGGGTTGTGGCTGCCACATGCTTAGACCTACTTCTGTTTGCCATGTGTTGCATGCTATCTACATTGGCTCTGGAGCCAAGTGAAACCATGCCCGTCACTTGGAAGCATACTTGTGTGTTTTTCTGTAACTTCATGGATTTGACAAATCTGAATGGCTTTACTCAACGTTATATCACTATCACAAAGCAAAACCTCTCTCATAGCAGCACTATTAATACCACACACAAGCCTGTCTTATGAACTCATCTTTTTTAAGTCACCAAACTGACATTTTGCCGTTGTTTCTCAGGTCAGTTATATAAGCTGCAAAAGTTTCACCTGGTTTCTGATCTCTCATGTAAAACGAATGCCTCTCTAGTGTAATATTTGTCTGGGGGTTACACCTCTCTGAATTTGGTCTAACACTTAGGGTCTTGCCTTGAGTCAGCCTGTACAACAATATGAAGATTTTTACATTCTCCCTCATATACTGCTGGAGCATACACTAATGAAAGCTCTCTTTCAATGGCCAATGACCCAGCTAGGTTTAGCAAAATGTTTGTCCAGGTGAGTGCACATCTTTATCTGAATAAGCTGCTTGTATAAACATATTGGACATTTGCTCAAATATTTTCCAATTTTCTGTAATATTCTGATCAAATACAAGTTGTAAGGGTTTTTGAAATCCATCTGCCATATAAACATGCCACTGAAGGGTTTTGCAAATAAGTACAAACATACACATATGCCAGTATTTGTAACTATGCCCAATAGCAGAACAAGCCTCTGTATAACTGAACTTTGCGAAATAAGTCTCTTGGACACTAATACTCTTGAAATTACTGCACTGCAAGAAATCATCTCTTACCAGTTAAACATTTCAAATAACTGCATGATATGAATAAACTGGCAAGAGAAGCTCGGAGTCAGTAACATTTCGAAGAAGTTAGACTTTGCGAATAAACTGTACACAGTACACAAATTTCCCCAAAACGACGATACCTTGGCCAGGCAATTCTTTACAGTGCAAGAAACACTCTGTAATGACAGCAATTTGTGAATACACCCAGCACAAGAAACTTTTTGAAATGGCTATACTTAGTACTTCACGAAATAGCTACACTTTGCACACAAACTCTTCGGAATACATGCAGAGTAATAAGCACACACTGTAAGCACTTTTACACACTGAGATACCTCGAAAAACTCTACTTATGCCCCTGATACAATACAAAGTCATAGTTATGCCAAAACACATGCAGTTGCCTTACTTTACACTTAATGTGCCCTTTTTACCTTTGTTTTGCTTGTTTAATCTCTTTTCATGCTAGTTTTGCTTCAAACATACTCATTTTGCTTTAAGCATACTCATTTTGCTTTTCTGATAACTGTTTCATCAAATATCTTAACATTAAACATTTTGCTTAGTTAATAAACCTTTTGTGCCTCCTGCTTGTTTAATAATGCAGGTGGTGCCCTTATAATGCTCTGTTTTATCTTTTTGATAAAAAAAAGCAGTTTGTGCAAATTCTCATTACCTTTGATTCTTTTCTGGCTCTTTTTCATGCTCGTTTCTCTTAGTTTACCTTCACTGTCATCTCTGCATCTCATGGCTCTGAATCCCGGTTCTGACACTGTTGCTCACCTACTCTGGACACAATAGAAGAGTCTTCATGGGTTCTGTTCAAGCAGCTTTATTATATACAAACAAATCATAACAGAAGTTTACACACAAACTTTAAGTAACATATATACAAACTAACTACTGCAATCATACATGCTCACACTCTGGCTGCACTCTCAAAATGGCACTGGGAATGGCACGTGCCCTGTATTTATATGTGCACATTCAGTCCTGGATATGCTTCTTAAAGACACAGCACATACACTCTGATCTGCAATATGGAACAGGTGTTAGCCTCTAACACAAAATTAAGATACTAAGGAGGGGCCATCAGTTTTTTTGGAAGCCTCGTAAGCACAACCCCTTTCAAAAACATTTCGACAATAGAATGCAATGGAAATGGAGACACGTTGAAATCATTGATAAATAAACCTTACAGAACTAAGAAAGGTCATAGGACAGCAATACACATTTATTGCAAAACCAAAGTACTCACCCTGAATGAGAGCTGGATATGATGTTAGCGCCACCTAAAAAAACGTTCCCCATTTGGTAACGTATGATTTTAGCAGGCTTTCTTGCATACATTAGTACCTACTGCACCATCATCAGTAAACAGGTGCTAAAGGGAATTAAGCCCCATCATGAAGGCAGTCAGTTGAAGTTAGTGTTGTGGTACATCAAACAACCCTGTTCTTGTAACAAAACCAGCCCAAAACTGAGGCCGAAGTGTATACTTAACTAAAGCAATAATACCGACACTCCAATACGCAAGGAAATCAGAAAAAAGTACAGTTGTGTACACTTACCATAAATGTAGATGTTCAGGTGTATTCACTGTTGCAGTCATTACATTTGGGTAATCTGCTGGCAGGTTGCCCTCAGTCGGCCTAAATAACGAAGTCTTGGGTCCTGCGTCAGTTGCTATCTCCTCTTCCATGATGTCAGGTCGTCAGGGGAATAAAACATGCAGCCGAAGCCATTTTAATCAGTTTTTCTTGCCCCAGATGTCAGGTGCCCCCCAAATGGGGGGCTAATATATATATATATATATATATATATATATATATATATATATATATATATATATATAAAACTAAATATATAAATGCACTTTAGAAACATAAAATTTACCTTCAACTAAAAGCAAATACACCACAAAGACTTTTGAGTATAGTGAATGAAAGAAAAGGTATAGAAAGGGGGCTAGAGGGTGGGTAATCTGGACTGTAACAGTGAATACACTAACATCTACATTTATGGTAAGTGCACACAACTGTACTATGTTCGTGTTTCACTGTTGCAGTCATCACATTTAGGTAAAATCCCAAAGCTATGGATGGGAGGATGAAACTAAACAGCATTAGGAGCAGCGATAAAGCCCTGCAGGACTGCAGTGGCAAAGCCTGCCCTGGATTCAGAAATGAGAGGTAAATGATAATGCTTTGTGAACGTATGAACTGAGCTCCAAGTAGCAGCTTCTAGAATGTCTCTGGTAGGGACCCCTCCGAGAAAAGCTGCTGAAGTAGAGACAGCCCTGGTGGAATGGGAAATGATCCCCTTGGGCACAGGTTTACCATGGTGCAAGTAGCAGAAACGAATGCATTTAGAAATAGTCTGCTTTGATATAGCCTTCCCCTCTGATCCTGCAGCAAATGCCATGAGTAGTTGCTCAGACTTTCTTAGAGATTTTGTCCTGTTTAAGTAGCATCTTAGTTGTCTGGGTACATCCAATGAATGCAGAATCTGCTCCCCCTTGTTCTGCGGATTTGGGAAGGAAGTTGGTAGGTGAATGGTCTGGTTAAGAGCCACACTGCATACCACCTTACATATAAAAGAAGGATTGGTCCTAAGGGCCACCCTGTCCGGGTAAAAAATAATGAAAGGCTCAACTGCCATGACAGCCTGTAGTTCTGAAACCCTTCTAGCTGAAGTGACTGGCAAAAGAAAAGCTGTCTTCCAAGAAAGAAATTTTATAGCCGCAGTAGCTGCTGGTTCACAAGGAGGTAGGGTGAGTTTTTCCAGCACAAAATTGAGGTCCCATGCAGGAGTAGGTGCTCTCCTGGGAGACCTTAAATTTTTGGCCCCTCTGAGGTACTGTTTTAGTAGGGGATGAGAAAAAAGGAGAGGTTCTGTGTTATAATGAGCTGAAATGGCAGAGGCATGGATTTTTATTGAAGAAAAAGATAGGCCCTTGTCAAGCATCTCAGTTAAGTATTCTAAAATCTGAAGAATATTTGCTGTGTCTATTCCTTGTGCTTGGTTCCAAGCACAGAATCTCTTCCATTTATCAGCATAAGATTTTCTAGTACTAGGCCTTCTGGCTTCCAAAATGACATCCATCACAGGTTTACTGAGAGATGTGGTTGGTAAAATTAGTTGATTAGCCATGCTGCAAGATTCAGAGTTTGGAGCAGTGTGTGCAGAATATGACAGTTCTGCTGAGACAATAGGTGAGGTGTTTGAGGCAGGTACCACGGAGGAAGGTGCGACATTCCTTAGAAGTGGGTACCAGTGTTGGTGAGGCCAGGCCGGAGCAATTAGGATCATTTTTGTTTTTTCCCAGTCTGACTTTTAATAAGACCTTGGAGAGTAGAAGCAGAGGGGGAAAGGCATAGACTGATAGGTTTTTCCAGCTGAAGGATAGAGCACCCACTTTCCATGCTTTTTTGTGTTGAGTTCTTGTGCAGAATTTGTCCAACTGATAGATCTATTTGCCTGTCCCCAAAACTATGTCTGGGCTTCCCCATTTTTGTGTTAACATGCTGAAGATTTGTGGATCCAGTTTCCATTCATGCGGGTCCATAAGACTTCTGCTTAGGTCGTCTGCCAGAGTATTTTGCTTTCCTGGCAGGAATTGAGCTTGAAGATGTATTTGGTAAGTCAAGGCTGTGTTCCACAAGGCCATGGCTAGTCTGCAAAGGGGGTAGGAGTGGGTATCCCCCTGCTTGTTTATGTACCACATAAATGTGGTGTTGTCAGTCTTTATCAGTAGTTGTCCTGGATGAAGTAAGTCCTTGAAGGCTGTCAGAACATTCTGAACAGCTAGCATTTCTTTCTGGTAGATATGTAGATGCATTTGGTTTGGGCTCCGTTTGCCCTGAATGCATCTCCCTGCCAGGTGGGCCCCCCAAGCATAGTCTGAGGAGTCTGTAGTAGGGTTTGGGTGGCAGGGGGTAGAGTAAATGACAGTCCCTTGTTTTGGTGACATGTCTCTGCCCACCAAAGAAACTCCTGTTGCAGGCAGGGAATGAGAGGAATCATTGTTTCCAGGCTGTGACAATGTTGACTCCATAAGCTTTTTAGGTACCACTGAAGTTTCCTCATATGCAGTCTCACATATGGAATTAGTAGAATGCAGGATGCCATGAACCCCAAAGCCTACAGAATTTGTCTTGCATATAGCTGGGTTTTTGTTGCCATTTGTTTGAAGTATGTTGTCAATTGCATTTCTTTGTCCGGCATGAGGTAAGCCATCTGGGCAGTTGTATTCAAGCTTGCACCCACCCAGGAATGTAATTATTTGAGAGGGTACCAGTTGTGATTTCTTTTAGTTTATGGTGTACCCTAGGCATGCAAGAAGCCTTTTTACAAACGCCAGATGTTGAAGAAGAGTGTCCTTGTCCTCTACCTGAATGAGACAATCGTCCAAATAAGGATAAATTTGAATGTTTCTTTGTCTGCAGAATGCAATTACTGGTGCCAGGCACTTTGTAAAGACCCTGGGCACAGTAGGTAAGCCAAAGGGCAGTGCAGAGAATTGGAAATGCAAAAAGCCTGCCTTGAAGTGGAGATATCTTCTGCAAGATTCCCTTATTGGGATGTGCAGGTATGCCTCTTAAGTCTAGAGTTACCAACCAGGCATTCGTGGCTAGCATAGGCAGTAGCTGTTGTCAAGTCAGCATTTTGAATTTTGGAATGTCCAGGAACATGTTCAGGATTGATAAGTCCAGAATTGGACGCCATGATTTGTCTTTCCTGGGTACCAGGAAAAGTCTTGAATAAAATCCTTGTCCTTTTTCCTTTTCTAGTACCAGTTGAATAGCCCCCATATCCATGAGGGACATGACTTATTTCTGGGCCTCTGCCCACTGGTTTGGTGGCAGATCTGGCCATCCGCTTGGAGTTGGCAAAGTGTGGAAATGAAATCTGTACCTCTGGGATACTATGTTTAATACCCACTTGTCCTGGGTAATTAACTGCCAATTTTGAGAATGAAGTGCTAGCTTTTCCCCCAAGGGGGCTGCCAAAAGACAAATGCTGGGAGATGGTAGAGGAAAGTCACTGAGACTGCTTACTGTAGGGTTGTGCTTTACCTCCAGATTTGGAGGTGGAGGCACCCCATTGCTTTGACCTTTAAGATCCCCGTGATTGATATCTGGAGCCTTTGGAGCACCTCGGTTTGCCCTGAGTGGCGCTGTTGGACACAGGAAAGGACCAATTCATAGTAGGCCAATACCTACTGAACCTGGGTGGTTGCACTTGCAAGAAATATTTTACAGTTTGCATAGATTTAGCTTTGTCTTCCATTTTCTTTAAAACCTCTTCTGCCTTATTACCAAACAGACTATCATGCTGTAAAGGGGCATCCAATAATATAGCTTTAACATGATCACGCAGATTTTGCTCCTTGAGCCAGGCGTGCCTTCTTATCACAGATCCAGTTACAGTGGCCCTGCAAGAGGCCTCCAAGGAATCAAAACCACATTGCTAAGTATGCTTTTCAACCTGTTCTGCTGAATTCAATAAATCCTGTAACTTTTAGTTATGTACTTACCATAACTTTAGATGTATGGGATCCATCTCGCCTACATTCTGTACTGATGGGTTCGGAGCCGATCCTCTGCTCCGACTCGGCACACTATACTATAGAACGAAGTCTCTTATTGGCTGAGCTATCCCACATCCCAGGATGCACCACCACTGCTTCCCCAGATCTTGTTTGTCCGCACACATGCAAACACACAGACTGTTGATATAATATTGCCAGGTGTTTCAAAAGAGGAAACAGTTGAACTCGGACTGTCCGGTCTCTTCTGATCTCCAAGGCAGGGGGAAGGAGGGTGGGTTATTAGGAATGTAGGCGAGATGGATCCCATACATCTAAAGTTATGGTAAGTACATAACTAAAAGATGTAATGTGATCCTATCTCGCCTACATTCTGTACTGATGGGACAGCGTCCCTAGCACCTGATTCCTGGGTGGCTCACTGGAAAACACTCTTGAGAACTGTGGAACCGAAAGAAGCTCGCCCCCGAGATGCCACGTCCAATTTGTAATGAGAAATAAAGGTGTGAGGAAAAGACCATGTAGCCGCCGCACAAATGTCACTACAGCAAGCTTGGAATGAAAGGCTTCTGAAGTAGCCATAGCCCTGGTAGATTGAGCTTTCACTGTAGCTATAAGCTCTTTGTTAGAAATGAAGTAAGTATGACTGATACAGTCTCTGATCCACTTGGCAATAGTGACTTTCGTGACGGCTTTGCCCAATTTATTGTCCGAAAAGGACACAAACAACTGATCTGCTTTTCGTGCTTGGTGCGTCCTATCCAAATAGAAGCGTAATTGTCTGTGGACATCTAAGGTGTGAAATATATACTCCGCTCTGTTTGAATACTTTGGGAAGAAAACTGGAAGTTCCAGTGATTGTTGCAGACAAAAATTAGAACAAACCTTAGGAACAAAGGATGGGTTCGGTCTGAGGGATACTCTATCCTTGTGAAAAACCAGGTAAGGTGGTTTGACACACAGGGCTTGAAATTCTGAAACTCGCCTGGCTGATGTAATTGCAACTAATAAAGCAGTCTTCCAAGACAGAAATTTTAAGTCACAAGTTGCTGCCAGTTCAAAGGGGGAAGAGGTTAAAGCACCTAACACCACATTAAGGTCCCACGGTGGAGCGGGATGAGATATCGGTGGCCGTAGCAGTCCAGCACCTTTCATGAAGGCTTTACACAACTTGTTGCTCATCAAAGGTGGTTCTATGCACTCATGAAAATTGGAAATAGCCGCCAATTGAACTTTGATGGTAGAGACCGAACAACCTTGGTTGAACAGAGAAGCTAAAAACTTCAGAACCTCTGACACCGGGGCTGTCATGGGGTCTAAGCCCCGGAGTTGGGCCCAAATAGCAAATCTCTTCCATTTGCTGCTATACATTTTCTTAGTAGAAGTCTTGTGGGCCGAGGACAAGATATGTATGACTTCCGGGTCCAAAGCCTGGTTCCTGACTATGGTCGGAAGAGGAGGAGCCAAGCTGCTAACTTCAACGAGTGGAGGGACTGATGTAGCTGTCCCGACTGACGGGTCAAGAGATCCGGAACTTGGTCCAGGAACCATGGACTGTCCAATGCATATTTGCGAAGAAAGGGAAACCAGACTTGACGAGGCCAGTATGGGGCAACTAGAATCATTTTGCTCTCCAAGCGAATCGCCTTCTGGATCACCTTGGGAAGAAGGGGAACTGGTGGAAAGGCGTATAGCAGACCGGTGGGCCAAGCTTGGACTACGGCGTCCTTGGGAATCTCCCCCAGAACTGGGGTGAGAGAGAAGAACTGTTGGCATTTCGTGTTGAGGGGGGTTGCGAAAAGGTCGCAACAAGGAGTTCCCCATCTCCTGAAAATCTGAGTTACCACTCTGTCGTTCAGAGACCACTCGTGAGGGGAGAGAATAGTTCTGCTCAGTTTGTCGGCTATCACATTGGATCTCCCTGGAATGTGTGTTGCTACCAGAAAACGTTTGGTTACAATCGCCCAATCCCATACCTTCATGGCCTCTCTGCAAAGGGGGTAGGATCTGGTCCCTCCTTGCTTGTTCAGGTACCAGACCACCGACATGTCGGACTGAATGGCAATCGTGCCCTGGGGGAGGCAAATGTGTAGTGCTTGCAACGATAGAAACACCGCCCTCATTTCCAGTATGTTGATGTGGAGGAGACTCTCGGAGAGCCACTTGCCTTGGACTGACCTGCCCAGGTAATGTCCCCCCCACCCCGTCTGGGAGGCGTCTGTAGTCAATGTGGCCACTGGGGGTGGTGGAACGAAGGGTCGCCCCTGATCCAGGTTGGAGGAAAGAAGCCACCAACGAAGGTCCTGTTTGCACGTCTCTGTGATCAGAATGTGGTGACAGAGTGGGAGATCCTGATAAGACCACTGGACTGACAGGAGCCACTGGAGAATCCTCATATGTAACCTTGCTAAGGGGACTAGGAGAATGGTGGCCGACATGGAACCTAACAGTTGTAGGACCATTCTCGCTGGGGCTCGATATCCGAGGAGCAAAAGCTCGAACTTGAGACTGTAGCGTTTCTATCCTCTCTGCAGGAAGATAGACTCGCATTTGCTTTGAGTCTATCTCTGCTCCGATAAACCGAATGCGCTGAGATGGCAGTAACACAGACTTTGTCCAATTGAAGGTGATTCCTAGGGAGTTGCCTAGAGATATAGTGGCTGCTAGATTTTGCAAGAGTAGACGCCTGGAGGTGGCAGTTAGGAGCCAGTCGTCTAGGTATGGAAACACTTGGAATCCTAGACTTCTCAGGTGAGCAGTCACCACCGCCAAACATTTGGTGAACACCCTGGGGGCTGTGGTGAGACCAAAGGGCAGTGCACGGAACTGAAAATGACCATCTCACAGGCTGAAGCGCAAGTGTCTCCTGGACGCCTGATCTATCAGGATGTGATAATAGGTGCCCTTAAGATCTATGGAGCACATCCAAACACCTTTCTCCAGCAGCGGGAGAATGGATTGCAAGGTGACCATCCGGAACTTGGACTTTTTCACTGATCGATTTAGCTTGCTGAGATCCAAAATGGGCCTCAAGTCCCCGGTCTTTTTTGGCACCAGAAAGAATCTTGAGTAAGTCCCTAATCCGGTCTGGCCTGCGGGAACAGGTTGGATGACTCCTTTTTGAAGCAGCTTTGATATTTCGATGGCTGCAAGATCCCGTAGACTGGGTGGCGGGTCCGGGATTCTTTGGGATGGGGGGGGTTGAGAAAAGGGGATGGTGTAACCTCCGGCAATGATTTGGAGCACCCATCGGTCCTGAGTGATACTCTCCCAGGCCTTTAGGTGCTTCGATAAACGACCCCCGACTGGCTCCGGAGATGCACAGTCGGGCACCCCTTCAGGGATGCTGGAAGGTTGAGGAGCCACGAAAGGACTCGCGGTCTCCAGTGTTGCGGGGGCCTCCGCCGCCTCGGGGACTGCGTCTTCCTGAAAAATTTCCCCCTCTTCTGCCTTTAGAAGGGGGATCGCTCTGCTGCGAAGAGTAAGGCTTTTGAGATTTACGGAACCACATCTTCCCCCCTCTTCTAGCCTTGGGATAAGGCCTGAAGGGGGTGGAAAATCTTGCCCCTACGGCAGTTAAAGTCTTACCCTCTTGTTCGCAGTGAGTCAAGGTGTCCTTTACCTTGGGTCCAAACAGAGAGGACCCATCAAAGGGAGCGTCGGCAAAGGAAGACTTAAAGGCCTCCGCAAAATGACACAGGCGGAGCCAGGCTTGTCTCCGTAGAGCAACGTCTGTTCCCGCCACTCTGCTCGCCCCCTCGGCTGCATATGAAATGAGCCTCATGGACGAGTTCGATAACGATGACAGGGTAGCCAGCTGAGAGTTAACCGTCTGGGTCAACTGCTCAGGTAAGTTAACAGAGAGGGTATCTGAAAGTTCCTTGACCAGATCCCTCTGAAGTCTGGTGAAGTGCGTCAAATAATTCAGAGACCTTAAAGTAAAGGTTGCTGAAGTAAGGGTGCGCTTCCCATACCGATCCATGCTCCTAGACTCTTTATTAGGAGGATGGACGGATGCTGAAGCCTCTGCCACATCTTGTTGGGTAGCAGATGCCACCACCAGGGCATCTACAGCCACACCTTTGGAGAGGAAATCCTTTCAGGGGTGCTGAGAGAAATTTATTGGGGCGAGCTGGCACCGGTTCCACAGAATCCAGGTGTTCCCACGCCCTTCGAGAGATCAAATCCAGGAGCTCATCGAAGGGCGGAGACACCCAGGAGGCGGAGGGCTGAGCCCCAAAGGCCTTGAGGAATACAGACTCCTCAGCGGAAGGGGGTTTGGACTGCCAGTCGCCTCGTTGCTTCAGGATCTCCAAAATGTCCGCAAAGGAGACATCATCCGAGGATGACTTGGGGGACCCCTCCGCATCATCGAGGTCGGTGTCCAAGGTGAGAGACTCGTCAGGGGAGTCGACGTGCTTCCCTCTTGCACTGTCTCTTCTCGGAGGTTCCTCTGAAGATGCTTCGGAGGGACCTTCAGGAAGGAGGGAACCCCCGATGGGGGTGGCCTCAGGCCCCAGGGCTCCACTGTCTTGAGACAGGGGGACTACAAAGGAACCAGTCTCCGTGCCAAGGGAAGGTGACGGTGAGATGGTGGAGGTGTACAAAGAAGATTTGGCCAAAGCACTCCTCATGGCCCTGAAGGCGGGACCCCCAGAGTCCTGGGAAGGTCCAACCCCCGAAGCCACAACAGTAGATGGCACTCCCGCAGCCGACGCACCGAGAGGGAGGCTCGGAACCGAAAACATCGGTCCCGAAGCATCACCCCCGGGGCCGACAGGGGAGGTCCATGTACCGAACTCCGACCCGAAGGGCGGGGTTGGAGTAAGGGTCGGAACCGACCCGAAAACCTCCACCAGCTCCCACCAGCACCGACTCCAACGGCGCCAAGGCTGTTGGAGGAGGAACCAAGACAACAGGGTGGGCAACCGGCTCCGGAGCAGACTGGGCTGGAGCCGAAACCAACTTTTGAAAGACCGGAGACTGAAACAACCTTTGAAGCACCCTATGTCTGAATCTGACATTCTCGAAGACCGAGAAGAGATCGAACGAGCTCGAGTCGACTTCTCCGCCGGTTCCGAAGGACTGGGGGACCGGCTCCGAATAGTCTCGATAAATATCGGTGCCGAGGGAGACTCCACAACCATTGCAATTTCCCTCGGAGCCGAAGTGGACTTCGGCGCTGAAGGGGAAGAGTCTGAGCGGGCAACTCTCATCGGCTCCGAAGACAGTGGAGCCGATGAAGGTGACCCGCCTCTCGAAGCTCTAGCCGTCGACTCCAAAGCCAGAGGAGTCGAGGCTGGAGGCATCGAGGCAGACCGTTCCACCCTCGGCTCCGAAGTCCGTGGAGCCAACGGAGAAGCCTGCCGAGATTTCTTTGTAGCCGGTTCCGACGGGCTGGTCGGAGCCAACGATTTCTTCTTCTTTGAAGGTGAAGAGGAAGAAGATAAAGCCTCCTCAAAGGAAGGGCTGATAAGCCCTTTTAAAATCAATTTATTTTTCCTCTCTTGGAGGACACGGGAGGAAAAAGCGTGACACACGCTGCATGACTCTTGAAGATGCTTAGGGCCTAAACAATAAACGCACAAAGAGTGGTCATCCGTAATGGACTTTTTGTAACTGCATTTAGAGCATTTTTTGAATCCTGATGGTCTGTGCGCTTTCGACATGTTGACACAAATCACTACCACAGAAAAATTCTTTTAAATACAATAATAAAGAAATACGTAAACTGAGGACAAGGCCCTCTAACTTAAACGGGATCACTTGACCCAAAACTAGACAACTCTATCACAGAAAGACTCACACTAAGAAGCTTTTAACAACGCATGAGGGCAAGGCCCCTCTAACTTAAACGGGATCCTTTCCCTCAAACTAAGACAATTTTACCACAAAAAAAAGTCATATCTCAGTCACACAACAACGAATAGCTGCTAAAACAGCTTTTGGGTAGATAAGAGAAAATTTCTGACAGAAATTTTTAAGTAATAAGCACTTAGCTCAGCCAAGTCCGAGACCACGTCTTTGCTGTAGAAGCGGCAAACGAGATCTGGGGAAGCAGTGGTGGTGCATCCTGGGATGTGGGATAGCTCAGCCAATAAGAGACTTCATTCTATAGTATAGCGTGCCGAGTCGGAGCCGAGGATCGGCTCCGAACCCATCAGTACAGAATGTAGGCGAGATAGGATCACATTACATCTCTATTTTCCACACAATTAGAAAATAACATTTTCTGTTTCAGTAAGCCCATAACATGCTGTTGATTTTTAAGCATATGAAACTAGCAGTTTAAAGCCCTGATTGCCAAGGTTGCAGACATATAAACCTTCTTAACCCATCTATCCAGCGCCCTGGAATGTCTATCAGAAGGGGTAGGATTTTTGGCTGTAGAAGTCTTAACACCCTTGGGACCCTGAGAAATAGTTTCAGGATCAGCAGGATTTTTGAAAAGAAATTTGTGGGAGTCAGGAACCCTGTAATATCCGTCTGCCTTACTAAGAGCCGGAGGCAGGGAATCAGGGGCCATGCCTGATTCAGAGAACACATCAACAATGTCTAATACAGGAGGTATTGCCAAAGGCCTATGCTGAGGAAGAAGAAGAAAATTCCTAAGCCTCTTTTTTTGAAGTCCCGACTCTCCCAGAGAAAATGTTCCCTTAAAGTATTTAAAGTGTCTCCAAAAGAGAGATCCTCAGGAGGAGATGCAGATGGGATGGATTCCTCTGCATCAGAGTCCTCATAAGGTGGAAGAGAAAATTCCTGATCAGAAGAGGAATCAGAAGAAATGGAAACCTGATCTGAAGATTAATAATCAGTGCCTTACCTAGGCTGCTTAGCAAGGGGGGGTTGGGAACCCCTGATCAAGGTAATTAAATCCTCAGCCATTTTTATCATTTGTTTTTTAGGCATAGGGGCCTGAGCACATAGCTCATGCGTTGGTTTTTTAGACATAGACGTTTGTTTTGACCATGTTTTTGATGATGGCATCTGTTTAACATAAAAATGTTGAGGCCTGAAAACACCCTCAGAACCCGGTGCCTGCTCAGCAGCTCCGGACCCATCCAAGGGAGAGACATTCCGGGTTCAATACTATTTCTACGAATGGGTCTTGGTAGAGGCCTGTGCCTCAAAAGTAGTGAGTATCAGGGACTGGTTTTGTGTCCAACGCATAGCTGAACTGACGTCGTTTTTAGTGTACCCCCTTGCCAAAAATCTGTTGGCCAAGTCTACATTGTGCTGCGATAATTCTGGTTGGGAGGAGCATATCCATTTGAGGCGTAAAAATTGAGATTTTGGAATATTATTAATAGTATGTCTTGGATGAAGACTGTTGGCATGTAGCAAAGAGTTATACTGAGGGAATTTGCGGTATACAGATGATTTAAGGGTGTTATCATCCTGACAATGTAAAGACACATCTAAAAAATGCATCTTATCAGAACCAACATATCATTTATGATGAGCTTCATAATCTATACATTTCAGATATCGACATTTGGAGAAGATATCTGGATGACTGGCTTATTTGGAAAGGAGGTAGTGAATATCTACATGAGTTTGTGGAACATCTCAACGGTAATATTTGGGGAGTGGAATTTACTGTGAATTATCTGAATGAGATGCATTTTTTAGATGTGTCTTTACATCGTCAGGAAGACAACACCCTTAAATCATCTGTATACCGCAAGGGGGTACACTAAAAACAACGTCAGTTCAGCTATGCGTTGGACACAAAACCAGTCAAGAGTCAGTCTACTGCAATATCAACAGCATTCCAGTAAAAATCAACAGGACATCTTGAGATTTGTTACCACATATGGGAGAAACACCGCTCAACTCTCAGAGATAGTTAACAAGCATTGGAATATATTAAAATCTCACAATGACTTGGATGACGTTTTGGGCAACAGATGTTCATTTTCATACAAAAAGGGAAAGACATTGGGATCACATTTTTCTTACTTTAAGAAAACAAAATTTAGGGAAGCAGTTACTCATTAACGAACTTTAACGGGGGACAAAGTAACAGGATCATATCCATGTGGGCATTGCAGTTTCTGTAACTATATGTTTAAAACTAAAACATTCACCAGTAGGAACACTGGACAATTATACAACATATATGAATTTGGCAACTGTAGCACGGACTGGGTTGTCTACCTAGCTACATGTACTTGCCAAGCCTTCTATGTGGGTCAGACTTCCAGACAGTTCAGGATTAGAGTGTCAGAACATTTAGGGGATATTAGAAATGCACGCATTACAAATGCTTTGAACAGACATACTATTAACCATCCTACAGCCAAATTCTCATTTATTATTATTGATAATATTATTGGCAATCGGTCATTCAAAACAGGTTGGCACGACATACTCAATAACAAGGAAAGAAAATTGATTATTAAATTGGGGGGCCTTTTTTCCCCAGGACTAAATGATAAATTGTAAGCTTTCTATTCTATTAATCATATTTATCTGCACTTCATTTTCAGCTTGTTTGTGCTATTAGACACCATCATCAATTAGGTTCTGATTAATTATACTTCATCTTTTAACAATTATGTTGTATGGATTTATGGTAACTATTCAGTTTTTTCCTAAGACAAGAAATGATGTCATATTCTTTATTGAAACTTGTGTATAAATTACTGGCTCCTGCCAGGGTTTCCTTTTATACTACTGAAGAAAGCTATATGCTGAAACCGGTCTAGTTCACTTGTTTCTATAATAAATTTATTCATTTCAGCTCATCTTGGGTGCTGGCACTTTATTTTGATGCACACTAGTTTGGTTGCCTTGCATCAGCCGTACTTGCTAGCTTTTTGTTGTTGCAGTCTTAACTGGATATAAATGTTCTTTTATACTGTCACGAAGACACCTAGTAGTCATACCCACATAAAAACAATCACATCTATAACAAATCCTAATGTAAACTAATCCTTCAAAACTACAATAGAACCTTCTATCGGGTTTGACTGTAAAGGCTAAATGTGACAAAACTAGGGAGGGGCCATCATAAATAAATAGACAAATAGAATAATTACAACACTTACAAGTCTCCTTACCTTTGTCTTTACCAAGCAGAGTAATCGTAGTGTCATCTTTATTAACAAATGTTTAAAACTAACATTTTTTTTTGTACACAAACACTGGGCACTCACCCAAACCTCAACCAAGTCTTTCCCACTGATAATTTTCCAGTTATACTCTACCAAATATCTAATGCCTCCAGTATCTACTGACATGTCCAATGCACAAGGATGGATTAGTTGTCTTACCATAATTTCAGTTAAAGCTTCCATTATGAACATCTACTTCACTCTAATAGTTTTTGTTCTGAATGCCACCATGAAGAAATATTGTATCTTTTACTAAATATCTCCTGAGCTGTTCTTATGTCAGTAAATCCAGCCTGTGAGGAAGCTTGCAACAACTGTTCCTGGCCATTTCCAAAAAGAAGGGAGAACCACGATTGCATGGGGCAGAAAGGAGTCACCACAACGATCTTGGGGGAAGTCCTTCCAAATCTTCAGGGGTACCCTGGACATGAGTGGAAAATCATACAGGAACATTCTTGGCCAATGAAAAGAAAGGGCATCTAATCTTCCAAAGTTGCAAAAGTATGCACTTTCCCCCCACACTTAATAATGTTCCTATCCTTAAAGAGCAGGATTGGAATTAAGTGTTTAGCAGAAGATGGATTAACTACAGCTATAACTGTTGGATCAGGTTTGGGGAAAAAGCGTTGTACATCTTATCTCCCTGCTTAGCAGCAAGCTGGCTGGCTGTCAGGAAAATTGCAGGTAAAAACCCACACATCCTCCAAAGTTGAAGAATGGGTGCAGGTTCTGGAAATTGCTTCTGTAAAACCTCATAGGATTTTTTGACAGAATGAGATACCTCATTTTCTTCCACTGAAAACACTCTCACATTCCAGAAATAGTCTCAAAGAAAGAATCGCCCACAGGGAGAGTCAGAAACTTAGCTCTCCTAGGAGTCTGAATCAGATAGCTGAAGACAGTACCCTGTAAATGTTCATTCATCCACCTATCTATAGATTAGCTGTGCAACCCACTCCAGTTTAGTCCTAGAGGAAACCTTTTACGGTGGGGGGAATATGTTAGTAAGGAAGTAACGAAGGGTTAGGTGGGGGGGGGTACATTTATGACTTGCCATCCACTAATCAAGGTTTTTAAAGAGATTCTTGGAGAAATTTAAGTCTTACCAGCACATTTTAATTCATATCGCAAGCAAAGTTAAGGTCCTTGCGCTCTAGTGTTCCTGGTGCAGATTTATGGATGTACAAGAGTTCCATCATAGCTAGGTCTGACAGTGCCTTATATGTTACGCAAAGATCACCTGTTAGGAACTGTAAGAGACTAAAAAAGTAAAACATAGGACCTTCAGGCAATCTGAGTAAGACAGGATAGTCATACATATGTATAAAATCATCCAGCCAAGCTAATTCATCCATTTATAAAACACCCCTAAGAGTATGGTATCTTACAGAATGTCTTAGCCAAGTCAAGGTAGGAGGTGTGCACAGTTTTCCCATCACCTTGAGAAAACTTTGAACGTATTCCAACTGTTCCAGGGGCCTGGTTAGGAACATGCCAAAGGGGGCATTGTATTTGATGGGTCTGATAAGGGGTGAGTAGAGTGGCATAATAACTTTTCTGGACCTGGACACCATACCCTTGCTTATGAGTTAGGCAAAACAGAATGGGTTTTCTTACAAGCTTGGCTACTGGTTGGTCGAAGGCCAAATCATTATCTACACATGTTCCCAAATCCTTCACTAGAGCGTCAACTCTTAGGGGTGTTTTATCTAGTCAAGGTGGGCAAATTCCCACAGGGCACTACAAGACATTTCTTAGAGAGTTTTTAATCCACAAGGGTCTGGCATCAGTAATCTGTGCTTCACCCTCTTGCAGGATGTTTGCATCATGGAGGAGAGCCTAGGATTAGCTCCCAATTATCAACCATCTTCGACATTAGCACTGACTTATGAGAAGTAGACAGCAAACAGGAGCAGGCCGAACACAAAGCCTGGGTGTACTCTACTAGTGACTGGTCTCCTAATGGGAGTGGTCTCACCAATCTGGACCTGTTGTATCCTGTGAGCCCCCAGGATTCCAACAAGTTATGTAGGGATTTACACCTAGTTCTGAGAATCAACAATACCGGAGTGATGTAATCTATCAAATGCCTTGGACAGGTCATGGTAGGGAGAGTACATAGTTTTTCCTTCATCCATAACTTTGGTGATCTGTTTGAAGTAGTCTTACAGGTTGAGTAGGCAAAAACTTTGCTTGACAAAGCCAAACTGGGATGGCTCCAGTGTCTGTAGGTTGTCAATGCCCTTGTTGATCATATCCAAGATAATTCATTTGATGGCTCTGCATATTACACTTGTCAGACTGATGGGTCTCTAGTTTTTGGGATTTGTTGATGGTCCACCTCTGGAGAGCTATAACCACTGACACTCCATTCACTTGGTATGCAACCCGTTTTGAGGCTGCAGTTGATCCTGCTATGTCATGTATGAATCTATACAGGAGGCCGCCAGGGATGGTTTTGAGGCCCACTGAAGCAGTGTTTTTGGTCTCATCAAGTGCCACTAAGACCTGCTCCTTGATGGAGGATATGCTACAAGGGATTTCACAGTTGGTATTGGGGAGGAGTGGAGGATGAAGTTAGAGCTAAATCTATCAGCTAGAAGACCAAGTATGTCACCTTGGTCAGTGAAGGTTGTGTCAGTCACCACAAGTTTTACATACTGATATGTGTTACCTTTAAGATTCCTGGCATAGATGAAGAACCCCTTGTGACTATCCTTAGCTTGCGAGGCTATCCTGAAGACATAATTAACCTTAAAGGACCTTATTCAACCTCATTTTCTTGTTTAGATCAGAGGTCTCTTGCGCCTGTGAATTTTGTTCCGATTTTTGCCATAGCTTTTTTCCTTTTGTTATATACCCTGCTAAGGTTAGTATTCCACCAGTAGGGTTTGCTTTTGCTGTTAGATTTGGCTTTGGTTCTGGTAGGTATGTCAAGTCTTCTGTTCGTACCAAACCTTCTGTGAACAATTTTGCATAGGCAGCTGTGATCTCTGGGTTTGTGGGAGCACTGAATTTTGGCAAAAAAGTTAGGTTCTTACCATAACATTCCATCTATACTATCTTTATTCTTCATTAATCCATAGGTCACTGTTCCGACCCTTGGACCTGACTAGGCCACTTCACTAGCTTGAGATTTGAAGCTCGAGCTCCACCCCCTACCCATAATGCCTCTCTCTCTCTCCAAATACCTCAGATCATGTTTGCAATAGTTAAATATACCCTGTCCTCTACAAATAAAGTACCAAAAGTAAAAACAGGAAATAGCACCAAGAGCTTAAAAAGGAACAGTGGTTCCATGAACATATCCAGCTGGTCACTCAAAAAATAGGACTGGGGAAGGAGGGAGGGAATGTTAATCAAGATAGAGAACACAGATGGAACATTACACAAACAACATAACTTCTTTATCTGACACTGCCAACTTCATTTGTTCATTAACCTGTGGGTCAAAGTCCCCAGCTACAGGAACCCTGGGTGGCCTTCAAGGAAAGATATTCTGGAGAACAGCAGAGCCAAAAAGAGGACCTATTCCTCGACATAACGTACAGTTTATAATGAGTAATGAATGTATAACAGACCATATAACCACTGCACAAATTTTATTAATAGAAACTCGACTAAAAGGCATTAAAGGTTGCCACAGACCTGGTAGAGTGAAGCCAGGCCAGGTAAAGGAATGTTCTTGGAAGAATAAACAAAAAGAAATACAGTCTTAACAATCTCACCAAGGAGGTCCTAGTAATTGCTTTACCTCTTTTAGTATCTGAAAAGGAAATTAACCGTTTCCGATTTCCTGAAAGTCGGAGTTCTGCTCAAGTAAAAAACATAACTGTTTACGCACATCAAGTAAATGAAGTGTGCATTCTCTTTATTCTGAAAACTTGCGAGGAAAACAGGAAGGTTAATGGAGTGACTGATACTGGCTTCGGTAGCAATTCTAGGCAGGAAGGATCGGTTGGTGCATAAGGTTACCCTGTCTTTGTGAAAAATTAAACACAGAAACTTGAAGGAAAGAGTAACTCCAAGATTCTTTCTGCTGAAGTAATGGCCACCAGAAAAAGTATCTTCCAAGTCAGAAACTTAAATCTACTGTGGCTGCTGGTTCGAAAGGAGGGGGAAGCAGAGCCTGCAGCATAACAGTCAAGTCCCAAGAGGAAGTAGGATCCTTAATGGTAGGACAACGTAGAAAGGTACCCCTGAGGAAAGCTTTACAAAGTTTTGATGAAGCCAATGAGGAAGCATCCTCCCCAAGGTAAAAGTTGGAAATTGCAGCCAAATGAACCTTGATAGTGGAAAAACTAGCTCCATCATAAAAAAAGAGAAGCCAAATTGTAACTTGCTACAGATACCCTCACCATGCCCCAGAATTCTCATTCCATTTCTTGATCCAATGTAAAAATATTAGGGTACAACACAACACTAATATAATGAGAGATTTCAACTACCCCACCATTAACTGGGAAAACTACTCATGTACCAACTCTTTTGCTCAACGTTTTCTTGAATTCATAAATTCCAATGCCTTGGATCAACTTATCCACACCCCCACCAGGGGCAGCAATATCCTAGACCTGGTCATTACCAATATGGGTGACCGGTGTTCCACACCAGAGGTCAATTCCTCGTTGGTCAGATCCGACCACAAGCTAATCACCCTAGACATTCACATCCCACCCCTACCCCCCATTAGGGAAACAACCGTAAAAAAATTCTCCAAAGCTAACTTCATGCTTCTTAAGACAGAAGTGGCAAACTTCACAACACCAATGCAGACTGACAGAGGTACGACTGCTGAATCCTACACAAATGCACTTTATAAGCACTTACATAAGTGAATAGATCATGCTATCCTTAACAGATCATGCTATCCTTAACAGAACCAAGATGCTATCCTCCAAAAGAAGGAAGCCAATCTGGTGATTCCCCACCATAAACAAATTCTGCAACAGAAGAAAGAAACTGTTGCAAAAAAGAAAGAGCAAAATCCCATGATTGGAGGAATTCCCTGGTCAGCCTCAGCAAGAAGTAGAGATCCTCATAAAATCCTCCAAAGCTAGTTACGAAAACAAAATCGCCAATGATTCTAAAGACAACCACAAAGCATTCTATAGCTATGTCAAGAATCTAAAATGCAACACACAGATCTGCTCTGAGTTACAGCACAATGCCACTAAATATACAAAACCAACTGATATTGCCAACATCCTGGCAGACAGTTTCAGTGTTAACTTCACCCCTCTCTCACCCCCTAAAGGGCCCATCTCTATACCGGAAGAATGCAAAGTTCCTGCAACCACGGCTGCACAAGTAAAAACCACACTCTCCAAAGCCAAGAACACAGCATCCATGGGACCTAACAACATCCCAGGCTGTGTTCTACATGAGCTAAAGAATGAACTGGCACCCAACCTAAGTACCATGTTCAATCAAAGCCTCACCTCAGGCTTTGTGCCCATTGAATGGTGCACAGCGACCGTTAGCCCACTCCACAAAGGGGGTGCCACCACAGACCCTGGGAACTACCACCCCATTAGCCTAACAAGCTTGGTCTGCAAGAGCATGGAAAGTATCATCATGGAACTTATAAACAAAGACATTGGTAATCTCCAGATTCTGGACCCCACCCAGTTCGGGTTTGTGAAAGGCAGATCATGTCGCCAAAACCTGAGAGACTTCTTTGAAGCAGTCACCAAAGCCGTAGACAAGGGTAAGGTGCTTCACACAGCCTATCTAGATCTCGCCAAGGTTTTTGACACCATCCCCCACTCTGGAATTATAAACTCACTAAACTAGGTATAAATCCCTATGTCACAAGACTGGTTGCCAACTGGCTCACTGACAGAACTCACACTGTGAAAGTAGCAGACTCAAAATCAGACTTCAGACAAGTGACAAGTGGAGTACCACAGGGTTCAGTCCTCGGTCCTCTCCTGTTTGGTATCTACTTTTCTGAAGTACAGGCTAACACAGAAGGTCTTTGGCTAATGAAGTTCGCACATGACTGCAAACTAAGAGCCATAATCAAAACTCCCAGCAATGTGGACATCCTACAAAAGGGCCTCACTGAGACAGATGCCTAGTGTCAAAGCCACGGCCTCAAGCTCAATTCCAAAATGTGCAAGGTCATCCCCTTTGATAAAAACTATGTACCCATAAGCTACCACATAGGTGGTAGTCAACTTAACACCGAAAGTGTGATGAGACCTTGGGACACAGGTGAACAGTAGTCGCTCCTTGGCTAATCACATCGCCACAGTAGTGAGGAAATCCTTCTACGTGGCACACCATCACTGAAGGTTTCTCATCCATTGTTCCTCTCTACTCACCACTCAGACTCATTACAGAGTACAATACCCCTTTTGGTATGTACCTCATAAGACATCTACAACTGGAAAGGCTGCGGAAATACCTCAAAAAGAGAATTATCGGCCTCAGAAAGATGCCCTATGCAGACCATCTCAAAAACCTCCAGCATTACTCAGTCACATATCGCCTACTCAGAGGCAGTCTCTGCCTAACAAAGCAAGCTACGTCAAACCCAGAGCTGTTGGAAATGCTCCACTTAAAGAAATCCCAATCCCTCTAAGCTACACGCTCTAGGGAGCTAAACCTTGTCACCACAATAAGCACAACATGCTGCAGGGATAGATTCCTGTCCCAGAAACTTCCCATACTCTGGAACAAACTACCTACCTATATCAAACAAAGCTCCTCATTAGCACACTCCAGGAAAAATCTCGATTGGATGGGAGATAGGAAATTCAACCCCAGGGATCACTTCTGTGACTCTGCTTGACAGGGGCACAGGAAAATAATTTTCTTGGGTGGTGAAAGCTAGGGTATCATTTGGCTAGGCTTATATAGGCTCTAGGGCCAATAGCCTAGTTCCTACCTATGAACCGAAGAGAAAAATGCAAGTGTTGCAATAGTTTTTTTTTTATTCCCAAGGCAGACTCCAAAGAATTTTACCTTGGACAGATTACAAATGTGCAGGTGTGATGGGGAAGAAAGATGCAAGTGGGAACACTGGTGTGTGTTGATGTTAGGTCCTTAAGGCTCTCTTCCAAGGCCAAGAATGGTGCAGTTGGTCCAGACAATATCCCAAGATGCCTTCTAAATAGCATGACACATGACCTAGCAGGCCCTCAGGAATTGCTACTTAACTGTAATCTTTAAAAATGTCTTGTGCCTCATGAATGAGCAGCAAGTGGTAACCCTCTGCACAAAGGTGGGCCATCAACAGACCTTGAAAACTATAAGTCTCACAGGTCTCACATGCAGCGCCATGGAAATAATCAACAGTGACACAGGAAACCCAACTCAATTTGGCTTTTTCAAGGGTAGGTCATGCCTACTCAACCTAGTGGACTCAAAGTAATGAATGAGGGAAAAACAGTTCACTCCAACTACCTTGACTTGGCCAAGGCATTTGACATACCTCACTCGGGCATTGTTGACAAACTCAAGAGATGAGGTATAAACAATTATGTCACCTGGTGGACAGCCAAATGGCTCACAGATAGGACACAGAAAGCTAGAATTAGGGAGCTCACCTCCACAAAGAGGCCAGTCACAAGTAGAGTCCCTCATGGATCAGTCCTGGGCCCACTCCTTTTTGGCATTTCTGTGAAACCAAGGCCAGTGTCAATGGACTCTGACAAATTAGGAGCAATCAGAATCCCTACCAGCACAAATGTTCTCCAAGAAGGGCAGACACAAACAACTGGTGCCAGAGTAATGAACTAAAACTGAATGCCAAGAAATACACAATAGCATCCTTCCAGACGTCATCCACCCTCATTAACTATCATATTGACAACACACTCCTAAGAATTGACCCAGTAGTCAGGGACTTGGGGACATGCACAAAGTAATATAAACTTTGACCATTGCGTGTCTACAGTAGTAAGTAAATTATTCTATGTTGTGCATTTTATAAACAAAGGTATAGCATCTAGGTTCAAAAAGATCCACTGTACTCAGCATTCATCAGACGTATCTAATACAATGCCACCTTTGGTAGGTACCTATCCAGGCATTTCCAACTGTAATGTCCACAGAGGTTGCTCACTAAAATGAATACATGGTGTAAGTAAACTGTCCTATGCAAACCTCCTCAAATCCCTGTGTACTCTACTTCCTACAAGCTTTTGAGGAGAGATTTATGCCGGACCCGAAAAGCACTGTTAGACCCTACAGTGATGGACCTCCCACATATCTGCAAAACAAACAGCATCAGAACTACACCATTCTAAAGACTTGAACCTTGGCTGTGATATAAAAAGGACCTGCTGGAGAGACTGGAGTGTATCCCAGAAACTACCCAGTCTTTGGCAGAGACGATCCACCCATGTGAAGCAGAGTTCCTCTCTAATCTAATTCAAGCATAGCTAGGGTAAATGGATGAGAAACAGGAAATTCTTCCCTGGTTTGGCACCTATGTCTTTAATGGACACAGGCAGCCTGTGAATGGTTGATCTCCCAAGGCCCCTGCTTGCAAATGGTTCATCTTCAAAGCACCTGCTTACACTTATCAAGGGTACCAGATTTGTCAGATTTGGAATTCATGGCTAGGTTTAAAAGGCCCTTGTGGTCATTAGCCTGGTACACATCTATGAACCTATGAATCATTTAAGGAGGAAAAGTGAACACTTGCTTGGCTGAAGCTCAGCTTCAACTTCCAAAGAATGAGAGTGATTAGATTCAGAGTCAACTAGTAAATCACCACTGCTCTAATCAGATTCCATATCCTTCTCTTAAGCAGAAAAGTCTCTAGCCAAACTAGCACCAGAGTCATATATGGAAATACAGCCACCCAAACTGCTGTCTGCAATACACTTTTAGCCAAGAAAACTACATTAGCCTTATGAAACCACTATAATCTCATTTTCAGCTGTACGATGAAGCCTTTCTCTCTCTTTCTAATGAACTGTGCTAATAACTAAAATATATGGCGACAAGAGTATTGTGCCTGGCAAGGGGTCTCTTACCCAATTCTACTGCAACTAAATGGTCTGGTTCTGTCACACCTGTGCCAGGTACTTGGACAGCCCCAGAGGATATGACTAAACCTCTTTCCATACTGGCCAGCAAAGCTACATTAGAGGGAGACGAGTCAAAAGGTTAGTGATCTGCAGGCCGAGCAGTGTTACCAAAAAAATCCAGTACTGGCTAATGTATCACAATACGTTGAAGTTTGTAGTAATATGCATGTCCCCACACAAAAACTCTGCGAGACTCTATCATGCTATCATTAAAAAATAAAATTTTTTGGAAATGTGTTCAGAAATCTTTTAAAACTGACAGAAGTTAAAAAATTTCCAGTGGAAACACCAATGCAGCTAGTATCCTAAATCATGTTAAAAATTAGCCACACACACTAACCACATTATAACTGCACCAAAGCAACATTTAATAGCAATTTACACTACACTTTCTTGTCAGAGTAAATTCTCTACAGTACATTCAGATAACTTAATTTGTGGTAAAACTGTGATATGATGTTAAACACACAGAGCAGAGACATACACATGTAGAAATGCTGAAAAATCCCATGTTCTATAATATTTTACTTGTCAAAAGGTGATAAAGCAGACCAACAGCTGTACAGTTTCTGAATGCACAAAACAGAGCTTGGTGTCTAAATGCACACATACACACTGCAGTTCTGACAAATACTGAAAACTTTTCTTAGAAATAATAAAATAATGTCAACAATAAAAACTAAATAAACACTGCTACAAACAGAAATTCCCAGAGGAATTACTTTAAATGCCAACAGAAATAAAATATTAAAGTATAATAGAAAGAGAATAATAAATCTAAAAGAAATGAAAGGAAGGGGGCCCTCATTTGGGCTTATCTGAGCAGTAAGACATCAAAATCAGCATTGTAACCTGTGAACTATCAGAGACCTTTCTTATTTGAATGACAGTAAATGACTAAGCCAAAACAAAATTGAGGTCTCACAGAGATATAATAAAACCAGTAATCAAAACTCCGTAAACTCTCCTGGCCATTAGAAAACACCAAGGCAAAGAAAACACCTTAAATTACCAAATAACTTTTAATATAATTTAAGCACTTCATCATTCAGCAGAGACATCTTCAGATACATTTGATTACAAGAAAAAGACTAAACACCCACTTCCTGTGACGGCTGACTACCTCCCTCTCAGAATATGCCCAAGCAGCCACCTGTCACAGGAAAAGGGAGGGAGGGGAAAAAGACTTTGTGAAAGCTGGCCATTATTAGGTTACCTCGACAGATAACCCAAAATGTCACTGAGGGAACTGGAATTATGAACACGACCAGACCTGGTACAGCTTTTAGTTGAACTCTGACAAACTGTTAAAAGTAGGGTATATAAAATACTGCATGATAACTAAGAATCAATCAGAGGGGTCAGAAAAGATAAGGAAAAAGAAAACAGAAGCAGCTTACAAAGAAATACTGGGAAGAATTTTGCAAGGCTCCCAAGTACACAATCAAGTCTAGAAGGTTCAGGATTTTGTGTGGAAGTGTTTGCATTGCTGTTTCATAAACTACTCGAAGTAAGATACCTTAGGACACACCACGAGAAGTACAAAATCTGCTTTTATTCAGTTGAACATAAAAAATGATGAAAGATAAGCGCTTTCGCGTGCTAGAATAGTACCAACTTGATTTATATGGCCAACTGCTTATTTTGTCCTGCGTTTTACATCGGTTTAACAACCAGAAGATTAAAAGATCGTATATATAATCATATCTACGACATACGCAAGAATAAAGAAACTAATGCGTTAGCTAGACACATAGGAGAGAAGCCTACTCATGAGTTCAAGTTTAGGGTATTACAAATTTTAGGAAAAAGCAATAGAATGGGTGATAACTCTAACCACCTAGCTAAATTAGAACTGAAATGGATTTTTAAGACAGGAGCGCACAGAGATCCTGGTATCAACAACTTTGTTTCATTGAAACCTATCTTAAATGATAGGAATGTATTATTATAGTTTTCTCTGTAAATTTACATCTAAATTTTAGGCAGTATAGCTTCATTATTTTTTGAGAATTTATTGACACAATAGTCTAGCCTCCAGCTTGAAATTATGAAATTAGTACTTTTTATGATGTCTATAGCTTTTTTATATTTTTATATTTTGTTTCAGACCATGGTTATTAATATGGGTCAGAGTATCCGGTTTTTGATAGGGGTTTGTAACCATAATAAGCATAGTTTACTTTTGATTTCAATGTGTTATAACATTGATACTGATAGCTAATTTACACTTAGACTTCATGTAGTACTGTTCTATATTCAAGAGAATTTACGGATACATAATAGTCAAGCCCTTATCTTGTAATTATGATATCAGAATTCTACATGATGCTTTATGTTTTTTTACTTCTAGTTTTAGACTAAGTCCACTAATAGGGGACAGAGCCTTTGGTTCTGTTTGATAAGCTTACTAAGAACATGATTTAATATGTTTTTAAACTGTTGCACATATATACAGTCTCATAGTTATAATTTAACATATAATATATGAGGCATTAATAGCTTCTATGACAGACATAATACATATATTTTTATTTGTAGTTTCATCAGGTAATACTAGTCGGACTCTTGATTTATTTCTAGATCGAAACCACACAGAATGAGTGGGATATTAAGGATAAGTCAAGACATCTTATATATTAAGGAAATGAGTTTTTAACAATATGAATAATGGGAAAGCATCTGGGAAGAGCATAAAACGTTGATCATGATTCATAAATCAATTCTACCTACCAACGGCCTATTCCTTCAGGAAAGTATGGGCCGCCTGTTTTATTTAGTTTATTAGTAACTGCCTTAGATACATGAATATTATATTATAGGGAACAGTTTCGACGCTTATTTCATCAAACGTAAGCCCAGAAGCCTTTCTCTTTCACTTATCAAATTTGCATAGTACGCTCTCGATAGCACATCATAGATTATTTTTTAAGTTAGGAAGAGCAGATCCAACGGACTAGGGAGTACCCACAACTTAGGCCAAATCTTATTTTTTAAAAAAATTTTTTAATGTTTATTTTTTATGCATAAAGTTAGAGAATATTGATAACCTAAATAGTTGTATAGTGGAATGTAAAGTAGACTGCGCAAATGGAACGTATATCCAGCAACTTTATGCTGTTTCCGCTTGCAGAAATACAGAGAACTTTCATTTTTTATAAATCCCCTGCTGTGTTTGAGCGCAGCCTCAGGGTTATCGCATCAAAAGAATAATATTCATTCTATTTTATTAGTTCGATGAGATGCTTTAGATTTCATAAACAGCAATTGTGCTTAATTTGCATTGGCAAATAAACACCATTGAACATCAATTGTTATTTTAAAATACAACAGTTTAACGCATTTTTAGTATATAGCGTTTTTTAGTTATCATACATAAGAGCCCAGTTGAGTTAGAGTACAGTTCGTTTGTGAATATGGTAGATGAGACAGAATTCTTCTGCTTCAATGATATGTAGAGATGATTAAGATTTATAATAGAAATTATTCAATTTGCATTTAAAGCATATATTACTTACCAGCTTTGTATATATTTTTTAGAACTGTCTATTATGAGTTATGAAATGTGCCAGCAGATTTTAATAGCTAATATTATGCTTGTTACGGAGCACTTACAGTTCCGTTAAAACTGATTGAGAATGTTGTTTGCTTTTCTGAATGACAACTCAGGCAAGAGAACTGAATTTATCCTGTTGTAATGAACTGTCTACACGTTTTTACTAAAAAATTTTTTAAGTTCATAACATCAACTTGCAGTTAGGGTTATGATATATCATTATGAATTTCTATAAGATGACTGTTTCATAGGTCTTTGAAAAGAATAATATGTTCAGTTTCTTATTAATATTCTTGGTCAGTTTTATTTAATTGAATGTGAGCCTAGGTTCACATTCATACTGTTTTTAGCAGGTAGTTTCGTACCAGTGTAGAATAATATGATAAGCACTAATTGCCAATTATCTTTAATTGAAGAAGAGCTTGTATTGGTCATTGTTTAATATAAAAATCAAGTGTTTCTTGTTATAAAATGAGATCTGAGGAAGCGTGCACTTCTAGTACGTGAAAGCGCTTATCTTTCATCATTTTTTATGTTCAACTGAATAAAAGCAGATTTTGTACTTCTCGTGGTGTGTCCTAAGGTATCTTACTTCGAGATTTTTGGTATTACACGTTGCCAGAGGACACTTTGGAGAACGGTGACATTACTTTTTGTTTTGTTTTGTTTCATAAACTACTTAGACTTGAGATTTTTTCCCCTCAGGTATAATACAAGTAATAAATTTACTAAGTAAGAAACTGTCAACATTTAATTTAGAAAACAATACCCCCACACTTGTAAGTTAGAGAGTTACTAATATTTTCAAAATTCAGTAATACCTTAAGAAAGCCATTAAAGGCTTTGTAAGCCACAATTAATTGCCTTACCTCTAAAATATCTTTTTTTTTCAAAACAGGTTTATTGTTTTAACATATAAGAGAAATATCATAACAATTTTATACAAGTAATTAAAAATAGGTATTATTATAATATTCAACAAAACAACTAAAATATTTACAAAGACATCCACTAAAATCAGATCAATTAATTAAACTAAAATACCGTGCTATTGAAATTAGAATTTTTTTAACAAATTTTGTAAATTATCCCATACAATATAATATGATGTTTTTCTAGTTGTTCTCATTCTAATTGTGCTTATTTCCATATGGCACATTATATTCATAACATTTTTAAATTCATTGAACGAAGGAGGTGTATCTGAAATCCAATTTCTAGTTATTATTTTCCTGGCCACTGCTAGGATAGACCATAACAAGGGAAGCTTAATCTTTTTAACACATTGAGGTACAGGTGTGTTGAATAATATAAGAGACTTAGAAATAATGAAATTATCTGTAAAAAGAGCCTGCAAAATTTCATTAATTGACTTCCAGTATTCTTTCAACTTCATACAGTCATAAAACATATGAGCCCAGTCAGCATTAATTTCTACATTACATCTCTTACATAGATTATCTTTATTATTTATTTTATTCATCATCAAAGGTGTATAAAAAGATCTATGTAAAAATTTCCATGTATAAAGTCTCCAGACAATGGAAGATGTAGTTCTATAAGCAGATTCCAATATATATTGTTTATCTTGTTGAGTTGGTGGGTCCCCATTAATAGAGGTGAAATAATTCCAGTATGAATCTACACTGTAAAAAGTTTCTTGTCTGATAATTTTATGTATATATGAAAGTTTACCTTTATCAGAAACTTTATGCTGTAAATTTAATATCAATTAATCAATCAGTTTTGGAATAGATTCTTTAACTGTTATAGACATTAGATCTATTCTATCAATGAGATGTTGTCTAAAGATCTGAACCTCTAACCAGCAAGTTTCTCTTAGATCAAATTCTTTTTTTAAGAAATCTAGATTTTTAACTATTATCAGATATCAGCTGATACCAGTACTTTAGATCATTATCTATAGCTAAATGAGCTCCTTCAGACGTAGATGACATACGCATACCCTGAGTATACATTATAGGGAATACAATAAAATTCCATTCCCTATACTTAGGGTGCATGAATATAAAGTTACGATAACTAATAATAATATTTAATGGGTAACAAACCATATGTTTAGGTGTAATAGGTGAAGTACAAAATTCCTTTAGCAACCACAACATGGAGTTATTTACAATCATATTTTTATGTGTTAAGGAGATTTTCATGAAGTGCATACTAATTAGCTCCCAATAATCTTTCCATTTTGCGATATATGACTGATCTATTAATAAAGTAATAACTTTTATAATAGAAGAGATAATATATAAATTAAAGTCTGGAAAAGAAATACCCCTTGAGACCAGCTATTAGTATGTTTCTTTAATGCAATCCTAGGTCTATTAGGTGCCCATAAGAAATTTAACATTAGTGTATTCAGTTTCTTGATAATTATTTTTGTAGGTGAAAGTATTATTGATTGTATTAAGTATAAAATCTTGGGGAATATTATCATTTTAATAATTGTAAGTCTCTCCTTCATAGTAAAAACATATTATTCCAGGTATTAAAAAGATTTTGTATATTAAGAAAACAGGTATTATAGTTATTATATATAATAGATTTAATATCTTTAGATAGTATTATACCTAAATAAGTTATCTGACCTGAATTGGGTACATAATTAGTAAAATCACCAATGAGAATATTTTTTCGTGTATATATAGGTAGTATTTTAGTTTTTTCTTCATTGAATATTAAACCAGAAATACTTTTAAAATTCATCATTTTATCAAATAAAGACTGCATAGAAGAATTAGATCCTGCTGATGTAATTAGAACATCATCTGCAAAAGTTGAATTTTGATGTTGTATTTTCGTCTATTTCAAAACCCTCTATGTCAGTACTTTTTCTAATCAAATTAGCCCAAGGCTCCATTACTAAAGTGAATAATAGTGGAGAAAGTGGACATCCTTGCTTTGTACCTTTAAGAATGGGTATTTTTGTGAAACATATGTTCCTACCTTAATATAAGCCAGCGTTCCTTTGTATAAATGCTCAATTAAATTTACAAATGCATCAGAGAAGTTTGTGCATTTCAGCAAGGTAAACAGATAGTCCCAACTTACTGAATCAAATGCTGAACCTATATCAAGACTAATAAGTGTTAAATCTTTCTTTTTCCTATTTGCAAAATCAATTAATGTTAAAGTTCTTCTTATATTATCAAAAGTATTTCTATTTACAATGAAGCCCGTCTGATCTATATCTATAATGCCGGGGATGATTGTCTTCAATCTATCAGCAAAAATACTCAAACACTTTATAATCAACATTAAGTAATGAGATGGGTCGATATGAAGAACATCTAGTTGGATCTTTATTAGGTTTTAAAATTGGTGAAATAAATGTATATTGCCAAGATGGGGGGGGTTATTAACTCAAGTTTGGGCCAAAATAAAAACCTTATGTATTAATGAATATGTAGTTTTAGAAAGGATTTTATATATCTCTGGTATAATACCATCATTACCCGGTGCTTTGTTTGATTTAAGCTTATTTATTTGTGTAATAACTTCTGTATATGAAATACTATTGTCCAATAGTTTAATCTGTTGTTTATTAAGCTTTTTATTCATGTTTGTGGTTATAAACTCCTTTATTTTATCTTTAGGTTCCATGTTAATGTTGTTATGGTTAATCTTGTGAAAGTGATTTCTAAATTCATCCAGTATTTCTGGTATACTAGAAACATTCTTTTTTCCTTAGAGAAAAGATTTCTTTGATATGGTTTTGTTTATTCAATCTTTTTGTTTTATTTTTAAGTCTATATAAGTATTTGGGGCTTATTGAATAAGACAAAAACTTATATTTCTCTAAAGTTATTTTAACTTTATGAGTTAAAATTTCTTTGTATTTCTCATTTAGTTTGTTTATTTCTTCAATAACTTTCTTGTCCATAATATTTTCTTTATTATTATGTTTATAAGAGTCTAATTTACTTTGAATATCTAACAATTCCTTATCCCAAGATTTCCTTTTATTATTATACCATCTGATACTTTGTCCATATAGATATGATTTTAAGGCATCCCAAACATAGACAATGGAGACTTCAGGAGTATTATTTATGTATAGAAAATGTTGTACTTCTGAAAGTATATATTCTTTATAGTCTTTTAGCTGAGTTAAGTATGCTGGTATCCTTTTGATCTGAACATTATGAGTATTTTTATCATGAATTCAAAAACAATTGAGTTATGATCAGATATAGGACATGAAATGATTTTGGAATTAATTAAATCTGTTACCATCTGGTTAGAAATAAAGACCCTATCTATTTTTGAATAAGTTTTGTATCTGTTAGAAAAAAGGTGTATGGTAATGATTTTGAATCTATCTGATTATTAATATCATTCAAATGATAAGAATTAGCAAAATCATTTAAATGTTTTGCATTAGATGTAATTCTTCTTTTCCTTATAGTGGTAGTATCACTTTCATGTAGTATACAACTAAAATCACCAGCTAAAATAATATCCCCTATAGAGAATGATATGATCTTATCAATATGATGTTTCACTGTATTAATACCAATTCCAGGTATCCAATATACATTAATTAAAGTGTAAGTCTTCCCATTAATTTGTATTGTAACCATACAAAACATTCCTTTGTCATCCTGATAAGACTTAATGGTTTTAGGAATGGGCATACTTTTATTCCATAAAATAGCCACTCCTCTTTTTTCTGAGTGTGCTCTGAACTAACCAATACTGTATACTTATTAGTGGCTAGTTTATCAATATCTTTTTTCAAGAGATGGGTTTCTTGCAGGAAGACTAGATTGGCCTTGTGTAAATTAATGTATCTTATTAGGCTTGCCCTTTTACACGGATTATTCAATCCATTAATGTTTAAAGAAATTCCTTTTAAAGATGTCATTTGCATTTTTAAAACTCAAGAATCTTATGATCGAAATAACAAATAAGATAAATAATGTTACATCTCCTCTTTTAGGTGTACCTTTAAATATAGCTGTATTTATTAAATCTCTTATGGGATTTTGTATAGGATTCAATTTTGTTTGTAGTGACAATGAGTGTACAAAATATATTGTGGATGTCAAAACTATATACATATAACAATGAACAAGTGAAAATAATGTAAGGATTAAACCTTGCATCCCGCCTGGAGTTGAAAACTCCAACTTAGAGTAGTATTTACTACTCAAGTTAACCCCCTACCCTAAGCAGCAGTACACCTCAGCTACCACCTTATCAATTTAATACTAGTTATATTTAACTGAGGTTAACAGTTTTCAATTCAATTATCTATCAAGACAAAACTACACATTTGGTAAAACAGCATCATATAAACTAAAATAAACTTTTTTTTTTTTTTTAAAAACTGTTCATACTACTATATAGATCTATGTAATATATAACACTTGTATTCAAATAGCATTCAAATAATCTTGATATTAGAAATCAAGGAGAGAAAATTAGGTTCTAACATTCATTTAAATCAAAAACTTTGGCTAATATGATTCAGACATTACATATATTAAGATGAATCTATTTTCTGTCATGTGAATACTATTAACAGCTTCCAAAAAAAAATCTTGAATTGTTTGTATATGAGCATTTACTTAAACTCATTATTGTCAATAGAGTAAAATATTGTATTCATAAAAATTATTATAAATCATATTGCATAGTTATGCAAATTCTCAGAAACACTTGCATTATTAAAAAAAAAAAAAAAAAAAAGCCATCACACACATACACACAGACACACACACAGACACAGACACACACACACACACACATATATATATATATATATCTGATCTCACTGAGTTATGTCTTTGTTGAGCACTATCCTACTTGCTGTCCCTAGAATAAATCTGTCTGCTTTATAGAAAATAATGCACAGCAAACACATTTTAGTAACCAGATTTTACAATCATGCTAACCTACTGCTTTAAAATATATCACATGACATTTCTTCCAGAATAGAATTATAAAATTGTTTATGCTTGTCAATCAGATGAACTAAATGAATTATAATAAAGTATATGTTTGGAACAGAAGTTTTTAACACAGATTATTATGCTGCTGTTAAGTAGATTTTCAAAAACATTTAAATAAATGTTTCATTTTCTATGCCTTCTAAAATAAGACATTTACTTACTACAAGAAACTACATCATTTAAACTCATTATAACTGACATATTTTATGAATAGAGCATTTTTCCTGAATCTGTGGTGTGTGTCAGTATGATAACTAGGTCAGAGGTTATACTAACTGCTTTCAGTTTCTCTGTGAGAATTCTGTGAGTTGAAGCTTTTGAAGTAGTTCATGGACACTGTGCATGAGACAGCCCACATCCCAGATTGTCTCCCTTAACATTTTGGCGGGAAACTTATTAAAACTTGTGACAAACATTCATTTTGTCAATAGAGTAAAATATTGTATTCATAGAAATTATTATAAATCATATTGGATAGTTATGCAGATTCTCAGAAACACTTGCATTATTATATAAAAAAAAAAAGCCATCACACACACACACACACATACACAAACACACGCACACACACACACACACACACAAACACACACACACACACACACACACACACACACACACACACACACACACACACACACACACACACACACACACACACACACAGACACACACACACACACACACACACACACACACACACACACACACACACACAAACACACACACACAAACACACACACACAAACACACACACACAAACACACACACACACACACACATATATATATATATCTATCTGATCTCACTGAGTTGTGTCTTTGTTGAGCACTATCCTACTTGCTGTCCCTAGAATAAATCTGTCTGCTTTATACAAAATAATGCACAGCAAACGCATTTTAGTAACCAGATTTTACAATCATGCTAACCTACTGCTTTAAAATATATCACATGACATTTCTTCCAGAATAGAGTTATAAGATTATTTATGTTCGTCAATCAGATGAATTAAATGAGTTATAGTAAAGTATATGTTTGGAACACAAATTTTTAACAGATTATTATGCTGCTAAGTAGATTTTCAAAAACATTTAAATAAATGTTTCATTTTCTATGCCTTCTAAAATAAGACATTTACTTACTACAAGAAACTACATCATTTAGACTCATTATAACTGGCATATTTTATGAATAGAGTATTTTTCCTGAATCTGTGGTGTGTCAGTGTGATAACTATGTCAAAGGTTATACTAACTGCTTTCAGTTTCTCTGTGAGAATTCTGTGAGTTGAAGTTTTTGAAGTAGTTCATGGACACTGTGCATGAGACAGCCCACATCTCAGATTGTCTCTCAACATTTTGGCGGGAAACTTATTAAAAACTAGTGACAAAAGTACAGTTTTGTACCTACCATAAATGTAGATGTTCGAGGATCCACATTGCTGCAGTCCTAACACTTGGGGGTAGTCCGCTGTCCCAGTCGGCCCGAATACCAAAGTATATGGCTGACGTCGGTCAAGGCGCATTAGTCTGACGTCAGGACGTCAAGGTACAAATGCGCATGACCGACGTCATATCCTCAGTCTTTTCTTGCCCCAGATGTCAGAAGACCCTAAAAAGATAAGGCCAAAACCACAAACTCCAAACACTCCTGCACCAAAAATATGTACAATATATACAAAATCACCAGAGTATAACCTCACCCACACAACCACCCCTAAAAACAGAGGGGAAGGAGGGAGGGTAAATTGGACTGCAGCAATGTGGATCCTCGAACATCTACATTTATGGTAGGTACAAAACTGTACTATGTTCTTCATTCCACATTGCTGCAGTCCTAACACTTGGGTAGAATCCCAAAGCAGAGGTAAGGGAGGCTGGCAAATCATAAAGAAGCAGGAGCTGTCAACATGCCTTGGAAAATAGCTGTGGCAAAACCAGCCCTAGATTTAGAGTAGAGAGGAAGGTGGTAATGCTTAGAGAAAGTATGCACTGAACTCCAAGTAGCTGCCTCCAAAATATCCTTAGTTGCCACCCCCCTTAGAAATGCTGTTGAAGTGGCAGTAGCCCTAGTGGAATGAGGCCTAATCCCAGCTGGAATCTCCTTGCCATGATGGGAATAACAAAATGCAATGCAAAACCCAATCCACTTAGAAATGGTTTGTTTTGACACAGGCTTGCCCTGAGAACTCAAAGCAAAAGAAATAAACAACTGCTGAGACTGCCTAAAATCCTTAGTCCTGCTTAAATAATAACGCAACTGACTGTGTACATCTAAAGTGTGCAAAATCTTTTCCCCCTTATTTTGGGGATCTGCATAGAAAGTAGGCAAATGAATAGTTTGGTTTAAAGCCACACTAGAAACCACCTTAGGCATAAAGGAAGGATTAGTACGTAATGATACCCTATCCTTATGGAAAATCAAAAAAGGCTCTACTGCCATAAGGGCCTGCAATTCAGAAACTCTTCTTGCAGAAGTAATGGCCAACAAAAAAGCAGTTTTCCATGACAAGTATTTCAATTCAGCAGTAGCCGCAGGCTCAAAAGGTTGTAGAGTAAGTTTCTCCAACACAAAATTGAGATCCCAAGCAGGAGTAGGAGCTCTACGTGGGGGTCTTATATTCTTTGCCCCTCTAAGAAATTGCTTGAACAAAGGATGCGAAAACAATGGTGGGTCACAATCATAGTGAGCTGAAATTGCTGCAGCATGAATCTTAATGGAAGAGAAAGACAAACCTTTGTCCAATAACTCAGTAAGATATTGAAGAGCCACACTCAAATTAGGCTCAGAAATCTCCAAATTCTTTGCTGCACTCCAAAATAAAAATCTCTTCCATTTTTCTGCGTACACTTTCCTTGTACTAGGTCTTCTGGCTTCCATAATCACATTTAAAACTTGTTGAGGAAGTTGAGACCTGCTGTGGTTCAAAACAGAATATGCCAGGCTGTTAGATGAAGAGAGTGAAGCTTGACATTGAGCAGATGACCGTCCCTCTGAGACAGCAGACGCGGAATCAAAGGTAAAGGCCATGGAGGCTTCCTTACCAGACTCCTCAGTAATGGGTACCAGTGTTGCCGAGGCCAATCTGGAGCTATTAAAATCATCCTTGGCTTGTCTTGTCTGACCTTTAGGAGCACCTTTGGGAGAAGAGGCAGAGGTGGAAAGGCATACACATGAAGATTTTTCCAACTGAAAGAAAGAGCATCCACTTTCCAAGCTGTGTGATGAAACCTCTTTGTGCAAAACTTTGGCAGCTGGTAGTTTAGTGGAGAAGCGAACAGATCTATGTCTGGAGTTCCCCATGACACTGTCAATTTCGAAATACATGAAGATCCAGTTTCCACTCGTGGGGATCCATGATTTGTCTGCTTAACACATCTGCTAAGGAGTTCTGTGCTCCCGGCAGAAACCTTGCCTGAAGAGTTAGTTGCAAGCTGAGCACAGTCTCCCATAAAATCATTGCTTGCCTGCATAACGGGTAAGAATGTGTTCCCCCTTGTTTGTTGATGTACCACATGACAGTTGTGTTGTCTGTTAGAATCAACACCTGCCCTGGAAGAAGTAACTCCTTGAAAGCCATTAATGCAAACTGGACTGCTAACATCGCCTTCATGTTGATATGTAGATGCTGTAGTCTGGCAGGCCACTTGTCTTGTATCCACTTTCCATTTAGATGAGCTCCCCAAGCAATGTCTGAGGCATCTGTCGTTAGAATCTGACTCGCCTCTGGCCGGGTCACAGAGAGTCCCTTGTTTAGGTGACATTCCTGAGCCCACCACAGAAATTCCTTTTGAATGCAAGGTATTATTTGAATGACAGTGTCCAAATCCTGGCAGTGCTGTGTCCATACATTTTTGAGATACCATTGTAGCTTCCTCATATGCAGTTTGGCATTGGGAAGCACCAGAATACAAGATGCCATGAACCCTAAGGCTTGAAGGACTGTCCTTGCAGTCAGCCCGGACTGAAGAGAGAGATGATGGAAGTAAATGGAAAGATTCTTTTGTTTGTCCGGGGTTAAAAAGGCCATCTGGGCTGCTGTATTCAGTCTCACACCCAGAAAGCACATGTCTTGAGAGGGTACTAGACTGGACTTTATTTCGTTCACAGAATACCCTAGGCATCTTAGCACTGCTATCACATATTCCAAATGCTGTAAAAGGTCTTCCTTTTCTTGAGCCAGAATCAGGCAGTCGTCCAAGTAAGGATAGATTTGTATTCCTTTTAGTCTGAAGTAAGCTATCACTGGAGCCAGAACCTTTGTGAATACTCTGGGCGCAGTAGATAAGCCAAAGGGCAATGCAGAGAACTGATAATGGGAATTCCCAGCTCGAAGACGCAGATACTTCCTGCAACTTAGCCTGATAGGCACATGAAGGTAAGCCTCCTTGAGATCTAAAGTTACCATCCAGTGATCTTTGCCCAGCAGAGGTAAAAGCTGTTGTAACGTCAACATTTTGAACTTGGGAATGTCCAGATAAGTGTTGAGGATAGATAAATCCAAAATTGGTCTCCACGTGTTCCCCTTCTTTGGTACTAGGAACAGGCGAGAATAAAATCCTAGGCCCCTTTCTGGCACAGGAACCGGCTGAATGGCCCCTATTTGGAGTAACAGAGAAATTTGCTTGTGAGCCTCTTTTCTTTGTAGAGGAGGAATGTCTGGCATGCCTTTGAAAGGAGGCAAGGTATGGAAATAAAACCTGTAACCGTGGTGAATGATATCCAATACCCATCTGTCTTGGGTAATTAAATCCCAATTTTCTTTGAAAAGAGCCAGCCTTCCTCCCAAAGGTGCTGCCAGGCGAGAATGTACTGGCAGCTGAAAAGGCAGGTCATTGGGTCTGTTTACGAAAGGACTGACCCCTGCCCTCACCAGAAGACTGAGCAGGTGAACTCCCTGTTCTAGGCCTAAAAGAACCTTGAGCTCTGCCCCTACCACGTCTAGACCTACCCCTAGACTGGGAATCATAAGCAGGATATGTCCATCCCTTAGTAGGCCAATTTCTACTAAACTTCGGAGGCTGCACCTGCAAAAAATCTTTAACAGTCTGCATAGACTTAGCCTTGTCCTCCATTTTCTTTAAAACTGCTTCCACAGGCGAACCAAACAACACATCAGACTGTAATGGAGCATCCAAAATCCTTGTCTTAACATGCTCAGCCAAATTCTGATCCCTCAACCAGGCGTGCCTACGAAGAACAGAACCAGTGGCAGCCACCCTCGAGGAGGCCTGCACAGCATCAAAACCACATTGCAAGGAATGCTTACCCACCTGTTCAGACACATGAACTAAATCCTGCAACTCTTTACACTCAATACCTTCCGCCAGAGCATCCACCTTAGACTTCAATTGTGAAAGGAGATAATTTTGATATTTTAACATGTGAAACTGGCAATTCAACGCCCTCATGGCTAAAGTGGAAGAAGTATACACTTTCTTTCCCCATCTATCCAAAGCCCTTGCCTCTTTATCAGGAGGAACAGGATTTTTAACAACAGAAGCCTTAACACCTTTAGGCCCCTGAGAAACAGTTTCCGGGTCTGCCCTAGGACTCTTAAAAAGATACTTATGAGCTTCAGGCACCCTATAGTACCTATCTGGTTTAACTGGGGCAGGAGGCAAAGAATCAGGGTTCAGGGAAGCCTCTGCAAAAACATCTTCCACCACATTCAGAATAGGAGGTATAGCTAAAGGCCTATGCTGGGGGTAAAAACAAAAATTCCCTAAGCCTCTTCCTGGAATCAGAGAAATCTTGACCTTCCCATTTAAAATTCTCCCTCATGGAATGAAGAGTCTCTGAAAAAGAAAAATCCTCAGGAGGAGAAGCTGAAGGAGTAGAATCATCCACATCAGAATCAGAATAAGGAGGATACTCCTGCACGTCTTCAGCCGAAGACTCAGAAGCCTCCGAACACTGCTCAAAACTCTCAAACTCAGGTTCCACCCTAGGCCTCTTATCAGGAGGGGGCATAGAACCTCTAATCATAGTAATCAAATCTACTGCCATTTTAAGCATATGTTTCTTAGGCAAAGATCCTGAAGAGCTAGGAGAAACCCCCACTGAAGTTAAACCTGGCCTGCCTCTCAAAGAAGCCTTGGAAACAGAAGGGGAGGCTCTAACCACCTTAGGAAGAGAGGGAAGAACAGCCACCTGAGAAGCCCCCTCAGCCTGGCCTACCTCCTGAGAGGACACATCCTGTAACAGTAAAGTCTCTCCCTGAGACTCCAAAGAAACTCCTGGCAGAACCTCTGGCTCCACTGAGCCTTCTAAAGAACCGACGTCCGGGACTGACGGTTCTTCCAACCTAGGCTTTGCAGCTTTGTCCTTGCGCTTTTTGGACGAAGCGGGCGTCGGAGCATCCGACGGCATTTTATAATTACAACGCTTCCCAAAAACTAACCTGGCACAGTCTAACCTTCTCTTTATAGTGCGCTTGTTAAATCTAGCACAAGAGCGACATCCAACAACGTCGTGCTCAGGCCCTAAACAAGGTATACACAAGGTATGGTAATCCCTATGAGGTATCTGTTTCCCACAAGAAATACAGTTATTCACTTTTTCTGACATCCGGTTAAATACTGAGGCAAGAAAAAAACAAAATATTCCCCAACGGGGTACTTAGCCAACTTTGATTCGGTCTGAAACTCCGACTTCAGAAAATTTCAGAACGCCAACCTGCACTCGCAAAACTGCTTCTGCATCGGACCATGCGGCAAAAAAGACTGAGGATATGACGTCGGTCATGCGCATTTGTACCTTGACGTCCTGACGTCAGACTAATGCGCCTTGACCGACGTCAGCCATATACTTTGGTATTCGGGCCGACTGGGACAGCGGACTACCCCCAAGTGTTAGGACTGCAGCAATGTGGAATGAAGAACATCATTCATTTAGTAGTGTAAATGTATGTAAACATGACAAAACCTTCACAATGTATTCCACAGACCATTACAGCCTCTTACTTCTTTTCAGAAAGAGATACAAATTGAATCACAGCTTGCCATTAAATCTTCAGATATTTTGACTGGTTATGAAACAAAACATTATAACTGACATATTTTATGAATAGAGTATTTTCCTGAATCTGTGGTGTGTCAGTGTGATAACTATGTCAAAGGTTATACTAACTGCTTTCAGTTTCTCTGTGAGAATTCTGTGAGCTGAAGCTTCTGAAGTAACTCATAAACACTGTGCATGAGACAGCCCACATCTCAGATTGTCTCTCTCAACATTTTGGCGGGAAACTTATTAAAAACTAGTGACAAACATTCATTTAGCAGTGTAAATGCATCTAAACATGACAAAACCTTCACAATGTATTCCACAGATCATTACAGCCTCTATGTAAGTGAAATTAAGCCCAAAATTACCAACAAGCAATAAAACTCAACATTCTTCTCCCAACTCAATTTTCATACAAATCCTATTATTCACTGTGCCCACACAATCAAAAGCATTTCTATATATTAATAAAGAAAAGAAAAGAGAGTAGAAAATAAAAGGGAGTGAGGCAGAAATAAAAAAATGTAAGAGAAAGCTGTAAGAAGTATATACAATGGAATGTTACTTACTGTTTATATTAATAGAGTTAAAAATAAAACATATTATTTACTCTTATTTAGTTCTGATTATTATTAGTTAAAGCATAACAGATTATTTACAAACAAGCATAAGCAGTATAATCAAGAAAGTATAATTAGAAATAGCATTTGAAGAACTTATAAAAACTTTTACAAGGAATAAATATGTTATTATTCTATTAATGATATTTTCATTACTGTTCTCTCCCCGCCCTCCCCCACCTTTTACCCACTACATAATCTAAATAGAATGTCATTGTTTAAACAAAGAAAATAATAAAAGAAGAAGGAAAAAAAAAGTAAAGATAAAGAAATGTATCAAATTACTAACCTTACTTCTTTTCAGAAAGAGAAACAAATTGAATCACAGCTTGCCATTAAATCTTCAGGTATTTTGACTGGTTATGAAACAAAACATTTCTTTGCACATAGAGAATAACTTTGATTAAATCTTTTCCAAAATATTTGTGGCTTTCTGGAAATGCAGGAACTATATTCAAAAAGATTAATAATGAACTAAAATGATGAGAGAGAGAAATAAAAAAACATATAACAAATCATTTGTTTTTTAGTCTCTTCTTCTTCTCTGAAGTCTTCCACGAAGCTTCAGTTGCCAATCTCTTTAATGAAGAACTAGCCCATTCCATTTCTTCTATTTTATCCAAAATCCTTTTTTCTTTGACAAACAGTAAAGCAGAGTCTAAATCATCGAAAACCTTAGGACCATCAGGAAGGAAGATTTTAAGCTTGGCAGGAAACAGAAGGTATGTTTTAAACTGTGCTTTTTAAGCTCCCTTATTAGTGGCAGAAAAACTTTTCTTTTAGCTATTACCATGGAAGAATAGTCATTGTCAAAACGCACAGTTGTCTCATTAATCTTAACAGGAGCTTTAGCCCAAGCAGATTTAAGAACCATCTCTTTATCAAAAGATGTTAGAAATCTAACTATAACTGATCTAGGATATTTTTTGTTAGAGTTAGTATTAGCTATAGATCTATGTGCTCTTTCGATACCAAAAGAGAATGCTTCTGGTAAGTCTAAAGTTTTAGGGAGCCAAGTTGTTAAAAAAGAAGTAATATTGTTACCTTCAAGATTTTCTGGCAGTCCAAAAATCCTAATGTTATTGCGCCTAGATCTATTTTCCAGGTCATCCAGCTTTGTTTGTAAATGTGTATTTTGTTTCAGCAGAAATTCAATGTTGATTTCCTCTTCTTGGATTCTATTTTCCATGTCATTCACAGCTTCTTCTATGCCTGTCATCTGGATCTTCTGTTGTTGCAAGTCTGTATGTAACAGGTCTATTTGTTTTGTAGTTTTTTCTATGAAGGTGTCTATTTTAGTATCCATTTTATCAGTAAGTTGCTGGATTATAATTATCAGAGACTGAAGTTCTTTCTTGATGCTGGAGTCTTGAGAATTTGTCTTACTGGAACTCATTTCAGACTGACAAACTGACAGGAAAATTTCCACAGTGATTTCTGACAGGAATATTGTTAAGATTTCCTTTCTTTTTTATAGTTCAAGAACTATATAAAACAAACGTATTTAGAAAGAAAATTACTTCAAAAATTAATTTTTTAAGTAATTAATTCCTGTCAGTGTAATGAAATTGGTGGAGCTGAAGAAATCTGCTGCTATCCTGTGTTCATCCTTGGCCACGCCCCTCCACCTCTAAAATATCTGTAATGCATGGTGAACAAATTCAGACAACTGCACCTTCAACTATGACAATCTTTTTCAGATGGTAAATGCTTGGTGAAAATATTTTGAGACTCCAATTTCTGTAATTCACGCTTATTATACATACAGAATATCCCACTGTACTCAAAACATGGGTCTTGTAAAGGATAAATATAATTCAACCAAGTTTGTATCCTCTCAACAATAGAAATCTTAACATTGAACCTACATTTCTTAATTCCCTAACTCTAGTGATGTGAGTTTAAAAAGAAAGGAAAGTTTATGATCAACCATAAATCCCATACATTTATACTCACTCACTACTGATGACATTAATTTAACAGAATTTTATTTTTATAACGGTCTCTTTCCAAAACAGGACCCGACATGTCAGTACTAAATGTAAATCCACTGCTATTTGGCCCATGTTAATACAATATTTATAAAATACAGTTCTGTCACAATTGCATAACTCTAGATGCTTGCGTAGATCCATCTTTTCATCATCCCCAGCCAATAGACATCCTATGGCTGACTTCTATACATCAGGGTATAAGAGGGTGTCCTTTATAGACCACGAACAGCAGTCTGATGTCTATGAACAGCAAGACCCTTCCAGATGTCAATGTTTTAAAGACAGGGAAAGATTCCAACTATGTGAAACAAAAGTAGGGCATGATGGTGGATAAGATCTGTTCATCTGAAAAACTGCCCCCCCCCCCCCCCGGTATGAGGGACAGTCCAGCTGACAGAGGAGTCACTGAGGGTGGGAGTTTGCACTGCAACTCTGATCTACACAAACATCTACAAATACGATAAGTGTGATGCAACTGTACTATATTCTTCGCAGTCAATGTTGCAATATTGATTGTTGAGAGGACTCCCAAAGCTACAAGTTAAGGGGCATGCTGTCTCCTGGCCCCTAAGAAAGCAGGGTCTGTAGGACAGCAGTAGCAAAAACTGTCCTAGACTTGGAGGAAAAGGCTAAATGGTAATACTTAGTAAAGGTGTGGACAGATGTTCATGTGGCAGCTTCCAGGACGACATGCGTAAGCATGCCTTTAAGGTAAGGCAGTGGTGGCTGCACTGGTCTGGAGAACAGGGCCTTGACAGGGCTTGGTACAGCTTACTTACCACTGTCACACAAGGTCTAATGACAGCGTGCTTGCAGAAAGAAAAGGTAATGCAGGGTTAGAATCCAGTTTAAAGATAATTTTTGCGGTTGGGGCTGGTATAATGGTTACGGTATAATTCACAGATACAAGGTAGAGGGTTTGATTCTCACCTTTGAAAAGGAAGCTGGCAAGGCTTAAAAGTGTCCCACAAGGGCAGCTAGTACTTGCCTATGAACCTACTACCATAATGGGTATAGCAGAAAGTAATGCATTTGGCTGTTTATAGATAAACTGTTGGACGGGTCTGCTTTATTTTCCCTTGTACAAAGGTCGCTAGTAGTTGCTCTGCTCTACTGAGAAACTTAGTCCTACCCGGGTAATAACTGATCTGTCAGTGCACACCCAGGGAATGCAGGATTTGTTCATCTTTATTATGTAGGTTAGAGAAGAACATTGGCAAGTAAATACCTTGATTCAAGGAGAACTCTAACATTACTTTTGGCATAAAGGACAGGTTAGTTCTTAAGGTCATCTTGTCTCTATGAACGAAGTGAAGGGTTCTTTACATGAGGCCTAGAAGCTCCAAAACCCACTTGGCTGAAGTAGTAGCTATTAATAGGTTGGGTCTTCCAAGAAGAGCATTTTTAGAGGAACAGAAGCTACTTGCGCAAACGTTGGTAATGTAAGTTCTTTTACTACACAGTTTAAATCCCAGGTAGGGACAGGATTTCTCCTGGTGGGGTTAGATGTATGACCCGTTTTAGGAAAGGCTACAGATGGAGGTGAGAATAGAAGGGATTAGTAAAGCAAGATGGGCAGACAGCTAAAGCATATACCATAATACTGGAATAAGAAAGCCCCTGGTGAAACTATCCCCAGATGTATTCCAACACTAGGTTTATGTCCGAATGAGGAACACTAATGTCTGTTCTTGCACCAAAGAGAATACCTTTTCCATTTGGATAGATGACTTTTACTTCGTTTTCTAGTTTCTCTCATGATCAGGAGCAGTTTGCATTATTTAAGCTTAGAAACCAATCCACAAAGCTATTAACTTGAGAGTGGGTAGGTGAAGATGAATGACAGACCCGTATAGCGCATTAATAGATCTATCACTTGCAGAGACAGTAATATCTTCCCTCATTGAGGGTCAAGAAGAGGGAAAAATCAATGTGGCCTTGGCCTCTCTGACCTTGCTTTTATCAGTACCCTAGGAATCATGGGAAAAGTTTGAAAGGCATAAAAAAATAGGTCTTAACATTTGAATAAGCTATCTTCTTTCTAAGTCCCTTTCTGTTGGATTCTGGAGCAGAACCTTTATAGTTGTCAGGTCTGCAAAGAAGAAAATGTCTATGCTGGTGTGTCCCTATTAATGGGTGAGGTCAAGGAAAATGTGCCTTTTTAGTATCCATTCTTTGGGGGTCCAGAATGTCCCTGTTCAAAGGAGTTGGCTTAAGTGTTGTTCTGTCCAGGGATGTAGAATTCTGTCAGTTGCAGCTGTGTCAAGAGCCAAATTTTTATTGCTACACTGCACAGGAGAGGTTAGGATGAGTTCATCCTTGCTCATGTCTCTCCAAATCTGCAGTGCTTCTGGGGATAGGTTGCTTTGAAAGGCTTTCACCGCTAACACTACTACAAACAATTCCTTCTGGTTTATGTGAAGTTTTCTTTGCTCTGGGGTCCAGATAGCTTGCACCTTTAATGGGTGCTGTGTGTGCTCCACATGCTACCTCTGAACTATCTGATGACTAGACTTGTCTGTCTCTAGTAGAAAGAAGTTTGCAAATTGATTCAGTTCGATAATGTCTTTCTACCAAACAAGCTCCCATTTCAAGGACTAAAGAGGCACCAGGGTTTCCAGAAATTACGAAAATTCTGGGTACAGTGGTTACCCAAATTACAGAATACAGAATTGTTAGTGCAAACCTACTGCACGTATCCCCCTGTGCTCCTTTGCAATAGTAACATGAAGACAGGCATCCTTCAGATCTATTGCAACCATACAGGCTCCAAGAAAGTTCAATGGTAGCAGTTTTTCAAGCATCATTCTGAATTTGGAAATATTTAGGAACTAGTCAATGGTTTTCGGTACATTTTGTAAGACTGGTCTCCCACAGTCTTTTTCTTGGGACTAGAAAAATCCTAGTGTAGGACCATATTGCTTCCTCCCTAGCGGGGACAAGCTAAATGGATCCTTATTGCTGGAGTTCTTGCAAGACTGTGGGGAGGGGGTACGTTGATTGTCTGGTAGCTTGGCATCTCACTGAAGGTGGGCCTTTCTATGAACTGAATGTAGTAATACTTTTCTACGATTTTTATCCCCAGGTGACGAGTTTCCACTGGTGTGGAAAGTCTTCCTGCTACAGTGGCAAATACAGAGGGGTTGGGGAGGAAGAAAGAGTTGTGCATAGTCACAGTTGTTCCAGTGGGGGGGGGGGGGGTTAGGGTCTCTGTATTCCTCAGGTCCAAGGCACTGCTCAGGTTGCCATCTTCTGGACTGTCTTGGTCTCTGATCAAGGAAGCCTCACCTTATCTTGCCTAGGACACCGAGACCAAGGCTTATAAAGATAATTTCTATTATATCTAGGAGAAGGAGACAATTCTTACAGTTTTTCCTTGCTTCCCCTTGTCTGATTTCTCTAAAACCTTCTCTGCAATTGGCCTGCAAGAATTCTTTATCCAGTGGGACATCCAGGAGTTCTGCCTTTACTTGGTCAGAAAATGGTTGGGTCCTCAACCAGGTGTGTCTGCGAATAACAGAGCCAGTAGCAGTTGCTCTGCATGATACATCTAGTGCATCGTAGCCACACTTCAGAGAATGTCTGGAAACATGCAATGCTGCTCTAGCTGTTACTGTACGTCACTTAGTCAGGCCTTGTCTACAGTGCTCTCTGCCATACTAATGATTTAGTCCTATAAGGATTGTAAGTATTTTAATATGTGAAATTGGCAATTGTGGACCCATATAGACAGAGTAGCAGATGTACAACTCTTTTCCCAAACCCATCTAGCGATCTACCTTCTCTGTAATTAGGTGAGGAATGTCTAGCAGCATGTTTAGGAGCACCCTCAGTAGCCAAAGTTGACACTAGAAAGGAATGAATCAATTTGTAGGTTCTTTTAGGTGTTTGGGAGTGTCGAGCACTCAATATTACATTATCTGCTTTCCTTGGAGCAGGTGGTAGAATGTTTGGCTGCAGAGAGATGTCTTTGAAGACATCACCTAGTACCACATGGGCTGGAGGAGGAGCTACTGGCAGGCTTAAAAGCTGCCTGTAATGGGTATAGGCCTGACAGAACTCCTTGCTCTCAAAATGAAAGGCCTCCAAATGTTAGACTGCAGTCTTATGCAAGATATCCTGAAAAGATAACTCTTCTGCGGAAGATACAAAAGAGATGGCATCATCACTGACAAGTCAAAGTTGGGGGTATAATTGAGGGGAGGTGGTGTTCAAAGTTGCAGCATTTCTTCCTCACCCTCAGATCCTAAGCATCAGATTTTTCCTGAAAATAAAAATCCCTCCTCCTTTTACTAAGAGAGGCTTCAGGAGTCTTTAGTGCCTGGCTGGTCTACTCAGATTTCATGAAGGCCATGAATTCCTGGGCAATTTTATGGACAGCCTGAATTTCTAGTGGCAGACAAGTGGGACAGATTAAGGTAAGCAGACTGGTCTCTGGCTTAGACATATATGTTTAGAAAGACAGAACTCTGTCCATGGTTGGGTGACATGGACTAGGTCAGGATTACTGGCATGCATTCATGCAAAACATCAGACTTTGGGAGCCGAGGCCTGCTGACTCGCTTCAGACCCAACTGACTTTAGTGTTAGAGAAAGCAAAATCAACTATCATGCTGCCATGGCAGCCTCCCAAGGGGGTCAGAAATGGAAGCTGCAAAAGTATTTCACCAGAGTTATCAGGCAACTTGGATACAAATGTGGAATCGCTGACAACTGCTGAATCTACTTCCTTAGACTTTTTTGTCTGGGTGTTTCATTGGCAACATAGTGGTCAAAGCGAGGAAAGAAAAGAAACGGGAGAAACTAGGTCTAAGGACTCCATTTGGCCTGCAGGGACTTGTGACCTAAGCTTAAGGGTCTTAGCTTGAAATGTAGCAAAAACCAGAGAACTAGAAACAATGAGGTGATACCTCAAACAAAATAGACAAAAAAAGAAAGAAATGAAAGATATGTTTCCCACACTGCAAGCAGTTAACATTTCTGAACATTAATCTGAAGAAAGAAATTCCCCAACAGGGTATTGATCTGAAAACTGTTAGAAACTCTGATGAAAACGAAGCCAGCCAACTGACTGATACATGTAGTAGTGCACTGGATTGCATGGCTAGAAAGAACTGAAGATGGCACCAACAGACAACTCTCTCATACCTTGATATTTGGATGCTTGCCTTTAGACGTCCATCAGCTAGGGATGATAAAAATACTTTGTAAATAGGTGTGGTCGCAGGCTTCTGCATGGCAGGAAGACAAGGATCAGTATTTAAACACGGACTATGAAGAACATATTTATGTAATTGCTATGTTCGTCTGACGATGTGATGAAACCAATTTTTCAGTTGTCAACATACTTAATAGACCAACAAACACTGCTCACAGGACTGGTGTAAAATACCAAATTAAGCAAAATGGACCTGCAAAAGACCCTGAGGTAGCTCATAACTTATAGGTATGTACTCGAGACTGTTTAACCCATAACAGTAATACTTTGTGTAGTCAACCAGCTAATAATGCAGTTAATTGTATATGGGTTATATTCACATCCAAGGCATTATGTACTGCAAGACCAGACAGAGTTCCAAATATCTTGGAGAGTTCAATAACTCCTCCCACAGTTAAGATCTTACTGGTGGCTAACGATCTCGTCAGAATTCTATAAAATTTGTCAGTGTTGATCAGGATCAGCTTTATTTTTTACTGTTTAAAGGGTCTAAGAGAAGTTGGACAATACATATTTAGAAACCCTTAGCAATTAAATGCTAGATACACAAGTTTAATCTCTAACATTTAAATCATATCCTTTTGTTAGGAGAGCAGTCACAGAAGATATTTTCCATGATTCAAGAAATATGCCTTAAAAACAGTCGATTACAAAATAGTCAATGGTTTTCTGTACATTTTGTATTAAACTCCTGGGATTTTATCATGTCAGTTTGTCATACTGGTTGGTATTTTACTTAAATCTTGGTCTATCTAGTCATGGTTATAATCAGGAAAAATCTTGTGACAGGAATTACAAAAGTCTCACTACCACACTTCTGGACAATTTAAGAATAGCGATAAAGTAGTTTCCAGCCCAACCTTCCACAGAAGGTACACACACACAGAGACAGACAGACACAGAGACAGACAGACACAGAGACAGACAGACACAGAGACAGACAGACAGACAGACAGACAGACAGACAGACAGACAGACACACACAGACAGACAGACACACAGACAGACAGACACACACAGACAGACAGACACACAGACAGACAGACACACAGACAGACAGACACACAGACACACACAGACAGACACAGACAGACACAGACAGACAGACACACACAGACACACACAGACACACACAGACACACAGACACACACAGACACACACAGACACACACAGACACACACAGACACACACAGACACACACAGACACACACACACACACAGACACACACACAGACACACACACACACACACAGACACAGACACACACACAGACACACACACACACACACACACACAGACACACACACACAGACACACACACACAGACACACACACACACACACACACACACACACAGACACACACACACAGACACACACACACACAGACACACACACACACAGACACACACACACACAGACACACACACACAGACACACACACACAGACACACACACACACACACACACACACACACACAGACACACACACACACACAGACACACACACACACAGACACACACACACAGACACACACACACACACACACACACACACAGACACACACACACACACACACACACAGACACACACACACAGACACACACCTAGGGCCAATTTAGTGTGTCCAATCCACCTACAGCATGCCTTTGGGATGTGGGAGGAAACCGGAGGAAACCCACGCAACCACAGGGAGGACATGCAGACTCCGCACATAAGGCACCCCAGCCAAGGATCAAACCGGAGAACCTCTTGCTGTGAGGCAGCAATGCTAACCGCTGCACCACCTTGGCAGAGTGTGTGCATGTGAGTGCCTTCTGTAGAAGGTTGGGCGCCGGGCTGGCAACGCAACGCTGTAAAACTCCACTGCCAATCATGAGCGGACAGGTGATCTGCTGTGGCGACCCCTAACCGGGAAAAGCCAGAAGAAGAAGTTAAAGTATTAATTGAATACATCTGTAATTACACGTGGCTCAGATATTGGCTTTTTTTTGGTGGAATACATACAACGCAGGATTACAAGTATTAGCTCATTAAAAAATAAGAAGTTATGTACCTACCATAACATTCCATGTTAGTTGTCTTCTTCTCGCCTTCTTTCTTGCTGGATGGGTTCAGAGCCGATCTTCGGCTCCGACTCGGCCAATACTAAAGCTCGAGAGCTAATTCCACCAGCTCGAGGCTCCCCTATATCCTGCAATGCTAGGCAGTAACTACTCAGATCTCGTTTGATAGCTAGACCAAGCAATTCTAGTCTCCATAGCATGGGGAAAGGTAACCCACCTCTATATAAACCTGAGTGTAAGGTATCCCAGACCTAACAAAAGGGGAAATAGAGGTGGTGGAACGTGTGGGAATGACAACTTCCAGAGGAAGATCACAAAATGAATTCCTATCGGTCTGTCCAGGCTTGGGGGAAGGAGGGTGGGACGCAAGAAAGAAGGCGAGAGAACGACAACTAACATGGAACGTTATGGTAGGTACATAACTTCTTAATGTTAAGTTGTCTATCTCGCCTTCATTCTTGCTGGATGGGACCGCGTCCCTAGCACCTTATCCCAGGTGGCCTATCGGAACAGACTCTTGAGAACAGTGGAACCAAAGTTGGCACAGTTTCTGGAGACCATGTCCAATTTGTAATGTGAAATGAAGGTATGAGGAGAAGCCCAAGTGTCTGCTGCACAAATGGAATCTATTGGCAGCCTATCCTGAAAAGCTACGGATGTAGCTAATGCCCTAGTTGAATGAGCTCTAGGTCTTGAAGGTAGTTTTTGATGTCTGATCTCATAGATGAAGGTAATTGTAGAGGTGAGCCATCTAGAAAGGGATACTTTAGTAACTGGAAGGCCCAATTTCCCTTCCGCATACGATAGAAAAAGCTGATCAGATTTCCTGAATTGTTTAGTCCTGTCTAAATAATATCTAAGTTGGCGGTGAACATCCAGAAAATGTAGCTTTTGTTCCGACCTGTTGGAATAGTTAGGGAAAAAGACGGGGAGATCAATCATTTGGTTTAGGTTTGTTTGAGAGGAAACCTTAGGTAAAAAGGATGGATTAGTATGGAGGGATACCCTATCTTTGTGAAACACAAAGTAAGGAGGACGACTGCACAGAGCATGGAGTTCAGCTACCCTTCTCGCTGAAGTTATGGCTACTAGAAAAAGTGTCTTCCATGAAAGCAACTTCAGAGAACATGAAGCTGCTGGTTCAAAAGGGGGAAGGATTAAGGATGCCAGAACCAAGTTCAAGTCCCATTGAGGCGGGGGATCTTTGATTGGAGGTTTGAGAAGAAAAACGCCCCTTAAAAAGGCTTTGCAGAGCTTGTGAGCCATGATGCTAGACTCAGAGACACCTACATGATAATTAGATATAGCAGCCAGCTGAACTCTAATGGTAGATGAAGAAGAGCCTAAATGAAAGAGTTCTGCTAGAAAGTCTAGAATAGACTGGATAGGTGCAGTGAAGGGATCTATATTTTTTGATGTTGCCCAAAAGGAGAAGCGTTTCCATTTGCTATTATAAATCTTCAGGGTAGAAGATTTATGAGAGGCTATCAAGATATCTCGGACCGAGCAAGATATCAAGGGAAGCCTGGCTAAGGTCGGAATCGGAGAAACCACGCTGTGAGGTTGAGAGAATGAAGAGATTGGTGCAGCTGGCCCGATTGGTGGGTCAACAGATCTGGCACTGGGTCCAGATGCCAAGGTTGCTCCAAAAGGTAACGATGAAGGAACAGAAACCATATCTGTCGAGGCCAGTAAGGGGCAATGAGGATCACTGTCACTCTCAAGGCGATGGCTTTCTGAATTAGTTGAGTTATCAGTGGAAAAGGGGGAAAAGCATACAGAAGTCCCCGGGGCCAATCGTGGACTAGAGCGTCTCTGGTGGGATGGCCTGGTAACGGGAAGAGAGTGAAGAAGTCGTGACACTTGCTGCTTTGGGGAGTAGCAAAAAGATTGCAGCAAAGCTGGCCCCATCTTTGGAACACTTCTACCAGTACTGATTTCTTCAGAGACCACTCGTGGGGCATGAGAATTGCCCTGCTCAACTTGTCTGCAATCACGTTGGACTTCCCGGGAATGTGCGTTGCTACCAGAAAACGCTGAGAAGAGATCGCCCATTGCTAAAGTCTGAGTGCCTCTCGACATAAGGGGTATGATCTGGTTCCGCCTTGTTTGTTGATGTACCACACTACGGACATGTTGTCCGTCTGAATTGCAATAGTCCCTGTGGGAAGAGAGTCGTGAAGGGCTTGCAACGCTAAAAGCACTGCTCTCATCTCTAAGACATTTATGTGCAAGTGGCACTTGAAAGGTTGCCACGTGCCCTGGACTGTCCTGCCCTGATAATGCCCCACCCAATCAGGGAGGCGTCTGTTGTCAACGTGGCGACTGGGGGGGGGGGGATGAGTGAAGGGTCTTCCTTGGAGAACCTGAGGTGATGTGATCCACCAAGACAGTTGATTCTTGCATGATTGAGTTATCAATATGGTGTGGGACATTGGGAGCTGTTGGAAGGACCATTGAGTAAACAGCATCCATTGGAGGATCCTCATGTGGAAGCGAGCTAAGGGGAGAAGGGGAATAGCTGCTGCCATGAGTCCTAATACCTTCAAAACCAGTCTGGCTTTGACTTTGTTGCATTGTAAGAGAAGGTAAACTTGTTTGCGGATGTCTGACACTCTTTGCTCTGTAAGTCTGTCTGAAAGATTGAGTGTGTCTAATGTGGCGCCTATAAAGCGACAAGGCAGATTTTTTGAAATTTATTGAAATGCCTAGAGCTTGGCAGGTTTGGATAGTGAAGTCTCTGGATAGAAGTAGTTGATGTCTGGTGGTGGCAGTAAGACAGTCGTCTAAATATGGAAACACCTGGAATCCTTGACGTCTCAAGTGAGCCGCGACCACTGCCATGCATTTGGTAAACACTCGGGGGGCTGTAGTGAGACCAAAGGGCAGGGCTCTGAACTGGTAGTGACTGGCTCCCAGCCTGAAGCGGAACAATCTCCAGGAGCGTCTGTTCATCTTGATATGGTAGTACGCGTCCTGAAGATCTATCGAGCACATCCAATTGTCCTGACCCAAGAAGGGTAGAATGGACTGTAGCATGACCATCCGGAATTTTGTTTTTCTGACATACTTGTTTAAGTTGCTGAGATCCAGTATGGGTCTCCAGTCCCCTGTTTTTTTTGGTACCAAAAAGAATTTGGAGTAGATTCTGGATCCTTGTTGGTCTGCTGGGACTGATTGGATAGCTCTTTTTGATAGCAGCTTTGAAATTTCTAGTGCTGCTTGTTCCCTTAGACTGGGTGGAACGTCTGGAAGGGATCCTTTGGGTTGGGATGGAATGTGAATAAAGGGAATTTTTTAACCCTCGGATATGATCGACTGTACCCATTTGTCTTGTGTAAGGGAAAGCCAGGCTTTTGGGTACAGGGATAATTCTTCCCCCGACTGCCTCCGAAGGTGGACAGCCGGGTAGCTCCTCAGGGATGCTGAAAAGGTTTATCAGAGAAAGTTTCTCTGCTACCCTGGTTTTGCGGACCTCCTCTGCCTCTAGGGCGGCGCCTATTGTTATTCCCCCCTCTACCTCTAGAGGGGAATCAACCTTGTGCGTCAGATGAGACTCCCTGGGTTTGCTTGCGGAACCACATTTTCCCTCCCCTCTGACCTTTGGGGGTAAGGCCTAGAAGGGGTAGAAAAACGGACTCCCACGGCAGAGAGTCTTACCTTCCACCTCGCACCTAGTCCATGTATCCTTCACCTGAGGACCAAACAGGGATGATCCATCAAAGGGGGAATTGGTGAAGGACGCCTTGAAAGGGTCCGCAAAGTTACACAGCCGCATCCAGGTGTGACGTCGTAAGGCAACGCCTGTGCCTGCGGCTCTACTCGTCCCATCCGCAGCATATGAGATGAGCCGCGTGGAGGAGTTAACGATGGAGTTCAGGGTTGCCAACTGGGAGTTCATTCTGTCTTGGAACCCCTCAGCTGTTGGATCCTTTATCGCTTCACTCATATCCTTGAGTAAATCTCTCTGGAGACTAGTGAAGTGACAAATAGTTCAGCGACCGCACTGAAAAGGTTGCTGATGAGAACATCCGCTTACCGTACCTGTCCATGGTCCTAGATTCCTTATTAGGAGGATGGACAGGTACCAAAGGATCGGCTAACTCCTTTTTACTGGCCGCGGCCACCACCATGGCATTGACGGGGACACCTTTAGATAAAAAGTCTTTATCTTTAGGGGCAGTAATAAACTTTGACGGCCTCCTCGGGGTGGGTTCCACTGAATCAGGGGCCGTGTCCAGGCCTTCCTTGCCACCACTTCCATAAGGGGGTCGAGGGGACACCCAGGAGGTAGAAGGGCGAGAGCCGAACGCCTCAAGGTACACTGACTCATCCTCTGAAGGGGTAAGGGCTGGCCAGTTCCCCCTCTGTTTCAGGATCTCAAGGATGTCAGCAATGGAGACATCCTCAGAGGGGGATCGAGGGGAACCTTCAGATTCCTCTAAGTCAGTGTCAGAGGTGATAGACTCAGGGGAGTCAATGAGCTTCCTCTTGCACTGCCTCTTCCTAGGGGGCTCTCCTACCATGTCAGGAGAGGCCTCGGAAGAGGAGGAAATTCCCAATGGGGAAACTTGAGGAGTTGGCTCTCTGCGGTCTGATGCAAGGGGGTGGGTAGAAATCACCGCAGGCACTGAAGATGGAGGGGCTGACGGAGCCGACTGTGGGGCAGACACTGGTTCTAGCACGCTCCGCATGACCTCGAAGGCACCCCTATCGGGCAAGGCCGGAGGTCCCCGCTCCAAAGAGACAAGGACCCCTCCCGGTACCGACAGGGACAGACAGGGACAGCTCCGAGGCCGATGTCAGAGCCGAACTCACCAGCGCTGAAGCCCCGAGAGGGAGAGCGGGGTCGGACAAGGGTCCGATGCCACTTGCCCCCTCGGAGCCGACGAGAGAAGCTTGGCGCCGAGATCCCTACAAGGAGGAGATCGGAGCAGACAACGGAGCCGAAAGGGAAGGTATCGGTTCCGACCCGCCGACAGTCATGGCTCCGATGACCCCCGGCTCCAAGCTCAAAGGAGTCTGAGGAGGAACACAATGAGGGACAGAAATAGCCGCTGACTGTTGAGTCGGGCTATGCAGCATTTGGGCCAGTGCCTCGGACTTGAGAAGTCTACTCACTACCCGTTGCAAATCGTGGTCAGATGGCCTGGAAGACCGTGAGAAATGCGATCTATGGCTCCGTTCCGAAAGAAAAAGGGATCCTGGTGCCGAGTGAACGGAGCCGATGGAGGGGGACCTAGACCTCTTCCTCGAAGGTTGCTCCAATAAGAGTATCGGAGCCAACTGAGTCTTATCAGCCTCGGCTCCGGCTGGAGCCGAGGTAAAAGTATGAGGCTTGGAAACATCGGCTCCAGCCGGAGCCGATGTTGAAGCAGTTTTGATGCTTCCAGAGGACGGCTCTGAAGCCGGTGCCGACTGTCTGGAAGTCTTAGAAGGCTTCCCCGACACAGACTGGGTCGGGGGGCCTTCAGGCTTTAACAAGCCACGCAAAATCAATTTATTTTTGCGTTCCTGCAGGACTCTAGGGCTGAAACCATGGCAAACAGCACATGAGTCCTGCAGGTGCAAAGGTCCCAGGCAATACACACAAGAAGTGTGACCGTCTGTCACAGACATTTTCTGACAGCACGAGTCACACTTCTTGAAGCCTGAGACCTTGGAGTCCTTAGACATACTAAAGGCCTAAGTAAGAAAACACTTACACACACACACACAGGCCTTTAAGAAAAATGTTAATTTCCAGTCACACTAAAGGACTTGGAGAGGGAGGGGAAGGGGCCTAAGGCCTAAAGTTAAAGGGGAATAAAGGAAGGGATTATGGGCAAAAGAGGTGCCGATCCAATGAAAAAGAGAATTAAAACTAAAAGTTATACTAAGGTAAACAATAGGGGTCTAAAGATTTGTGAAAATAGAAATAATTTTCCACTAACCTGCCAGAGCCGGTAGAAAAGCACCTTGTCAGCTAAGCGGCAAATGAGATCAGAGTAGTTACCGCCTAGCATTGTGGGATATAGGGGAGCCTCGAGCTGGTGGAATTAGCTCTCGAGCTTTAGTATTGGCCGAGTCGGAGCCGAACCCATCCAGCAAGAATGAAGGCGAGATAGACAACTTAACATCTTACAATTTTTTCTTAACACTGCCTGCCAATTGTCTTTCAGAATTAATGGATTCCTCTTTTGCTTAATTTGTTTAAACAATTTATTGAGAAGACTTTCATTGTGTTTTGCTGGATACTTTTTACATTTTTAAATACAAACAGTAGCTACACTGCATGAGCACACCAAGTGTTACGAGACTGGCAACTGAGGGAAGGCAAGTTGACTGATCTTACATTTAGTCCAAGACTGTAGAAAATTACAGATACAAGACTTGTTTGCATGGTATTTAGTTTGTTGGATGTGTCCATGGAAACAAAAGTACAACATACTAAGCACTTATTTTCCTTGATAAATTCTTATGAATACTGATTATATATTAGTGGATAGCAAAAGCATTTGGTTTTCTAACAGGCATGTACTGGACATTTTCTTAAGTTCAACTTGGTCCTAAATAGAGGTAGTGCCTTTAGCACAGCCTGTGAATGGGAAGGACTTTGGCAAGGTTTTTCAAGGGTAAAACTTCAAACTAAAAAACAGATTCTATCAACAGTACTGCATGGTGATCCAAGCAAAACCCATTGCAATACAGGAAGACTTAAGAAAAACATTTTAACTTAAACAGATATGAAGGCAAAATGTCATTAGAGTTTATAGAGGTGAAATGTGATGGTGTAGCTTGGTAGATAGGAAAAGAGTCACTTAAGTAAAGAAGAGCCTAGACATTACATAACAACATATATAACTTCAGGATATCACAATGCTGAACTCCCCAGTCTGGTTCTCAGCTGGTGTCACCTGTTTAAGGTCGGCAAACCCTCTCTTTGCCCACAAGGGCTTCTGATGGGTGCCCCAATTTTAACCTCATCACAAAGACATGGCTGCAAGTGAAATGGCATTCCTTCAAAATGCACATAGATGCGAGAGTGTGTGTGTGTGAGAGAGAGGAGGGCTGCAATGGCCTAGCATCCCATTTAAAATCAGTTTCTCTGCCATGTACACAAAGTGAAAGCAAGGTTTAGCTACTTTGCAAGCCTAAAATGGATTAAGCATGTGTGCAGCAGTCTGAATGAACATGAGTATCTTAGAGGCACAGAATTCTACTGAGCCACTAACACGTCTGGAGAATACACAAAGGTTAGGTCTCCTGCAAAATCCTCCCCCTCGCCAAAACACCAATATGACCATTACTTGACAAATTACACAGGTGGTTTTAATCCATACAAAGTTACATTAATTCACCTTTAAAGGCTAGTTATGTGAATAACTACATATACAAACCTACTCTTTACTAATAGGTAGTTTCACTTACTCTCTCCCATGTAAGTTCTTCAGCTGCCCGATCCCATTCCAAAGCATTCCAGTTCATGTCATCTAGATGAAAAAATGACAGAATTTACACTGAATCTAGTTACATACAAAACTCCAAATGTAGACATAATATATAGTACAATTATATATGGCCAGTTCTTACCAACATTAAGCTAGCCGTTACTTGCAAGACAGGTCTTGGTGTAAATGTTTACTTAGTTATATTTATTGACAAGGAAAGTAAGACTGGAATACATACCTTTCTTCAGTGGAGGCCTAGGGAGAAAAGGTCCAATATTCACATACACAGGGAATATACAGTATACTTTTTTCCACATTGCAAATATTTTCATCTTGGTTACATATACATTTTTGCATTCATATTCCATGGAAGAGGACTAATGCTAACTTTGTATCATACAATTTGTGACTACAGGAAGAGCAGAAAATATTTCCCATGCATTTCTATAATATTACAGCAGACAGAAATACAAAGAAAATGCATCCGTAATTTAAGAACGTAGCTCTCCAATAACTCACAATAAATCATTTCAAAACTTTTCCCACCTTTAATGTGACCTATAACCAGTACAATTCAATTGAAAAACAAATCCGTTAGGGGAAAAAATGTAAAAAAAAAAAAACGTACAATACACTGGTTGCATAAGTATGCACACCCTTAAACTAATACCTTTTGTAGCACCTTTTAATTTAATTACACCATTCAGTCTTCTTTGGTAGGAGTCTATCAGCATGGCACATCTCGACTTGGCAATATTTGCCCACTCTTCCTTGTAAAAGCACTCCAAATCTATAAGATTGCGAGGGCATCTCTTGTGCACAGCCCTCTTCAGGTCACCTCACATATTTTGCATTGGATTTAGGTCTGGGCTCTGGCTGGGCCATTCCAAAACTTTAATTTTCTTCTGGTGAAGCCATTCTTTTCTTGATTTGGATGTATGCTTGGGGTCACTGTCATGTTGAAAGGTGAAATTCCTCTTCATCTTAAGCTTTCTAGCGGGCGCCTGAAGGTTTTGGGCCAAAAAGTGACTGGTATTTGGAACTGTTCATAATTCCCTCAACCTTGACTAAAGCCCCAGTTCCAGCTGAAGAAAAGCAACCCCAAAGCATGATACTGCCATCACCATGCTTCACCATGGGGATGGTGTTCTTTTGGTGATGCAAAATGTTTTTCCGCCAAAAGCACCTTTTGGAATTGTGGCCAAAAAGTTCAACCTTGGTCTCAGACCATAACACATTTTCCCACATGCTTTTGGGAGACTATGTATTGTTTTGCAAATTTTAGCCGGGCCTGGATGCTTTTCTGTGTAAGAAAATGCTTCCGTCTTGCAATCCTACCCCACAGTCCAGACATATGCAGAATACGAGGAGTTTGTTGTCATATGTAGTACACAATCAGTACTTGCCAGAAATTCCTGCAGCTCCTTCAGTGTTGCTGTAGGTCTCTTGGAAGCCTCCCTGACCAGTTTTTATCTGGTCTTTTCATCAATTTTAGAGGAACGTCCAGTTCTTTGCAGCATCACTGTTGTCCCATACTTTCTCCACTTTGAAGACTGTTTTCACTGCGTTCCATGGTATATCCAATGCTGTGGAAATTTATTGTAACCTTCTCCTAACTTGATGCCTTTCAACAATGACATCCCTTTAATGACTTGTAAGCTCTCTGTGAACCATGGCTTTTGCTGTTGCAGGAAACTGAGTAAATGTCAGGAAAATCCTACTAGGACAGCTGAACTTTATTTGGGGTTAATCAATCTCTCTTTAATTGATGGTAGGTGTGTACCCAAGAGGACTGAATGCTGTAATTAAATCAAAAGGTGTTTCAACAAAGTATTAGTTTAAGGGTGTGCACACACAAAGTATTAGTTTAAGAATGTGCACACTTATGCAACCAGCATATTGTATGTTTATTTATACTTGCCTCATAAGAGATTTTAGTTTTTCAATTGAATTGTACAGGTTATAAGTCGCATTAAAGGTGGGAAAAGTTTTGAAATTATTTATTGTGGACTCATTTTTTTATATCACAAAAACCTGGCATTTTAACAGGGGTATGTAAACTTTTTATATCCACTGTAGATATATACACACACACACATTATATATATGACAGGTAGATACAGACACACAGAGTAATCATTTACAATTTCACTCCTGAAATGTAGACTGAAAATCTGGACTTGCATATTCCAAGTCTAAGGCTGCCATTTTTCAGAGCATTTCCTTTTCTCCCAGGTACGGTGATCGAAGACTTGGTATATTAAGTTCAGGGGGGATTGTGGCGGGCTTTTGCCATCAATAACAATTTTCATGTGCCAGTTCCTTATGTAAGGCTTAAGTGTTTTATCAACAGTGAACTAGTCCATCATATCTAGAGTTTTAAATACTGAGATGCATTTTACCCTAGTTTACCCATATTTATCTTTTTTCTTTTTTTTAAATAAAAAGCTTTGTAAACTTTTTATTGAAACCACAGCCCAAATACATTCAGTGTTTCGGTGACAGGTATGTTATACACAGGCCCTTAGACTTTAATGGATTCATATCTGAGCATATACAGCATGTGTCCTTTGAAGTCTATAGACATCCCATATTTTTCCCCAAAGTACTGAAAGATTTCATCTTAAAGTTTACATAATGGCAAACATATTGATACTTAACCTCTGTATACTGCAGGTAAATACTAATTTTTGTTCATATATTCATTTCGTTATAAATTTCCTGTTTTTTTAATATCTCAACAACCAAACAGTGCAGACAGAAATGCTTATCTCAGTATAAAAGCTCTCCGCTGGTTGTACAAACTATGCCACAAGCATCTCTATAACTGGAGTGGTTGCCAAGATATATAAAGTTGTTTACAAAGTACAAATGTAATTAACTGTATACGATGACTTATAAAATCCAGTTTAAGACCTAGAACCAAAAGAATCCTACCATATAAAAATAGTTTGTGCTGAAGAGTTTGTCATTTATACTTCTTTAGCAATTCCTATGGTTCCAGAGATATGAACATTTGTTTAAAATTTGAGGACATGATTTGACTATCAAAATACATAGGCACCGCGCACTGTAAGTTAAGTGAAAACATCCACAGCTCCACTAGAAGAAATGAGCTATATGTATTTAACTGCCTGTGGCATAACAAATATTGCCAATGCACAGAAGTTTCAGTATCCAAAGGAGGAGAACAACTAAAATCCTTAAATTACCATAGGAAGCCAGCAAAAGCACAGATGTATGCTGATGACATTCACAATTCTAAAGGCCAACATGGAAGAATAAACTTTTCCATACTTATCCAAAATTCTTTCCCAACTTGCCAGAAGAGGTAAGGCCATCAGTTGAAATAAACTTGGTAGAAGCGGACTCCGACAAGGAAATTGCTGCAGGATCTGCCTTAGGATTATAAAACGCATACAATTTATAAGACATTTTTGGGGCGCAGATGGCTGGCTGTCAGGAAAAGTACATGCTAATAAAAAGGTATCCTCTAAGACAGGCAAAAAAAAGACCTTTATACTGGTGATTTCAAAAATTACTCTTCAGGAGGAGAACTGAGGAAAAACTCTCTTCAGAATCTGTCTCCATCCTGCAGTGAGGGAGTATGACAAACAGTGCCAATCCAAATCAACACCTTGACTGAATTATCACTTCTGACACAGGCAAACATACATTTATATAAAAAGAAAATAAACCATGTTAAGACATTCAGAGGCAGTTAAATATATATAGCCAACACTACATAAATTGCTCACTTTATCATACTGTAAACCGCACTCCTCCACCAAAACTTTTTCTGCATCTATTATTCCCACAATTTCCAATTTTTCTATGTAATTTGCTCCTACCTTTTTGTAAAGATCCCACTTCAAGTTCTTTCATCTCTGTTGCAATATTCACTCTTTCAAATACAGCTGGTTTATACTGATATTCATTTTCCACCAATAACTCTTTTGGCAGCCACCAGAATTAAACTTAAAGCCCTACTAAGTCTAGGCAAGTGAGATCCTGAGCCCAGGCTCAAAAAATTTCCTTAGTTACAAGCATTTGTTCACCCACTTTTCCTGACAGAATATTCTGTAAAGTATTTCTGAAGTCTGCCAACTCATTACACTCCCAAAAACGTATGTTCCCAGTTACCTTTCTTCCTAACAAACCTCCATTTGCTATCCACCTGAGGAAGATTTCTTAAGAGTCTGCTTGAGGAATAAAAAAAAAATACTTTGAAACAAAAATCATTAATCTTCTAGACTTTACTGAATACAGGGGAGTCATATACATGTCCTCCAATTGTTTCCTTGTGAACTACTTATCCAATTTCTCTTCCCAACCGTTTCTAACCTCCTCTGATTCTTATACTTATGATACAATATTTTATATACCCTACTATTCATTTCTTTTATACAAGCTTTTGAGCTACACATCTAAAATTTCTACCAAAGTAGGCCTTTAATTTAGGATTCCCCTACTCCTTTCTCTTTGCCTATACTCTGATATCAATCAGTAATAGGGAAGACTGTCTCTAACCTGCATCCAAAAGTCTTCTTGGTCTCATCCCACTCTATTACCTCCCCCTCTCTAATTATTTGTTCCCAATACTTTGGTTCCTTTGTCAGTTTTCTACAGTAAATTCCAGCCCCCTCTTGCCTATTCTCTGAAGCCTTAACTGCAGTCCTCCCTATCAGCAAAATTTTTCTCCACTCCCATGTAGGCTTAGTTCTTAGAATACTTTTTGGTACTTTATGAATATAATATTCTGTGTGGCTATTATTCTCCTTAAGGATCTACATCCAAAATCCCAATATCTCATTTCTTGAATTTTTCCTCTGCTTCATCCACCGCCCTTTCCACTTTGATATATATGAGCCTTAACCGTGTAGTTTTAAAATATCCCTACAAATCATATAATCCTAAACAACCTTGTTTTATTGGAAGGATTAGCTTGTTTCACATGACCCTAAACTTCTTCCCCTCCCAGATAATATCATTCAACTCTATTACTGTTCACAGTTTCTCCTTTGATTGATAGAAATATGTACGACATGTACATAAAACATGAGACTAAAAACACACCCATAAACAAAAACTTCTAGTTTCTCAGTTTTTGTACATTATCTTTTTTAGCATCTTCCCACACATCCCAGGCTGCCATTACAGAATCCTTTTTAGCCATTACTCAAATACTTCATTTCATCATCCAGTAAATATGGGTAATTCTGTACCAATTTATGCCTGGGTACTAAGTTTACAGTTATAGTATTTTCCTTCATTAATTTTATATTAAAAAAAGTCTGTTCCACAACACTGAGATGCCCTTGTCATTTTCTGATTTTATCAGGTACAAAAAAATATTGTCTGCAAAAAAGCATAATGTTTTGTATCATCTAATTATATGCTTGAATTTCTGAATCCCTTACATTGTTTGCTAATGGCTCAACACAAAAAGGGAAAAGAGGGTACGGCCACCTGTTTCCACTATTCAGCACAGGTTATCAATGAGGAACCCTCCCACTTTAATCACTGGCTCCAATCCTTCATATAACCTCCTAATTAATCTTATTGTTGTATCGGGGAATATAAATGCTTCCTTTGCCCTAGTTTTAAAATCACAGCTTACTCTGTCGAATGCTTTCTTTGTATCAAGACCCACAAGCAATAGTGGTACTTTCTTATAGCTGGCTTCCTTCTGGATAATCACTGTTCTATTAATGTTAAATGTTTGCCTCCTCCACCTTTGCCAGCCTTTTAGCTATTCCAAACACTATGTAATAGACCTAAATGAAGCTGAGACTGTTGGGTCTTCACCGTCTTTAGATACTACAGCCACCATACATTTCTTCCAGGATGTTGGTGCTTCCCCTTCTCTTAATATGTTAAAACCTTTAACATCTATATCACTTGCTTCCTAGCTTCCAAATGTCCTCAAGAATACCCATCTATTCTTGGAGACTTTCTTGCAGGTTAAGTCACCATTTTTATCTCATTTCTTCCTACCTTAACTGTTGAGCTTCAACTACCTCTAATCTTGGCATGCTTATATCTTCTATAAATATTTCCATTTGGGTTTTTTTATTTCCACATTTCCCTGATTTACAAATACTTGTATAAAATTTCTGAAATCTCTAATACTTCTAAAGGATTTCTGGTTATTTTTTTTTTTGTTATACACTTCCCATATTTGGCAACAACCATTTCTACTTTCTGTTGTCTAAATCATTGTGATAAAAGTTTTTGTGCTCTGGAGTTAAGCTGTTCAGCAGCAATCTTTCTAAACTCATCCACATTACCCAGATACACCCTTATTTTCTCTTTAGCACTCTACAGTTGTGCCTATTATTCTTTAGAATTCCCCTTATTCTGCAACACATTATCCTTTTCCAGCCCTTCTAAATAATTCTTAATATTTTTGTGAAGTCTGCTTAAAGAAAGCTGCATCTGCAGCATTGGCTGCAGACAGCTTCATTTTATGCTGCAAAGTTAGTGTGTTGCAGGAACATAAGATACTGAATTACTGCACACCTGTGGGGGTACATGACAGTCCTCCGATCAAACCAACTGCACAAGTCTGCCTTAAGATCAGACTACTTTAATCTGATGAAGCCCTGGTTCACACAAGAACGAAAATGCCACACTTTTTGTACAAAACGTTTATGGAATAAATTAATTTTTCAAAATGCTTTTCATGTACCAATTATTTTAGTGATCCTGGCTCTTGGGCTATTTACCATCGTTATAATTGGGCAAGACTTGTTTTGAGTTTTTAATTCTTTTTAACTCAATCTCTCTTATTTCTACCCTATTTTTAAACTCTGCTCTCATTTTATACCACTCACTAGCTAAAACTTCTGAAGAAATTTTTATCGTCCCTGAAACTAACTCAAATAACTTACACTACCCATCCTCTTCTTTTAACAGGAAGGTGGGGAAGCCCCAGTGTCTCATTACTTCATAACCCTGCGTTTTTTTTAAATATTTTTTGGCGCATGACCTGCAAGTTATTGCACGCGTTAATGCTTTCAATTAAATGCAGATGTTCCTGTAAATTATAATTTCTATCTAGTCTATCCCAGTTACTGCACCTGGTGAATATGTAAATTCTCTCCAAGTTTCTTCTACTAAATTCACATCTTCCATACCAAATATTTTCAAAAATTTCTGCAGAACTCAACCCTTTCCTTTCTACAATCCCCAGATACAACCTCATTGTTGCAAATCAAGTTCTAGTCCCACCTATGTGTAATATTCCCTTGATGAAAGCGGACTTCTCCCAATTTTTTTCTAAAGTTTTATAAGGGCAAGTTTAGGTGGAATATAAATACATGCCAAGGTAATCCTCTTACCTTGCCAGTAGCCCCTTACTACCAAACATCTATCAATATTTTTACCCTACTCTATCAGTACTACAAGCTCATCTAGCAATTAGTATAAGTAGACCCCTTTTCTTTTGTCACTAATATTCTGAAAATTCTACTTGAAGTCCCTTATTTATCAAATCTCACACACTTCTTTATAAATGCTTCTCCTGTAGCATTGCTATCTGCACTATGCCTTAAAACAATTCAGTACTCACCTTTTTGTCTATAACTGCAAGACCAATCACATTCCAAAACATGTTGTGTAAAAAAATATTCCCACCTATTACATGACAGCTTTTTTTTAAATGACGATTTCCAGCTTTTAAGTTACATATACTCAGCAATGCTTAGCAGATTGTTGTTTTATACAGTTGTTTCTTATCTCCATTTGAACCCATATCACATTTTACAAGACCCTTGAAGAAAAACACACATACTCATAACCTATTAAATTAAAGGCACAAAAATATGCACATCTTAAAATAATGACATTTAACCTTCTTGTTATGAACAGTTGTCCCAAACACCTACACACAGGCATTACTTAACCTAACATTAAGGTTATCCATACTGATACAGCCTGTGCTCCTATTTACACTAATTACTGTCTCTGTTCTTGTCTTATCTTCATTCCCTTCCCAGATGTAAAAACTGCTTATATGCTTTCAGAAGGCATTGACTATTAGCCTTAAAAATGTGAACTGGCTTTTAATGCCTGCCCCGATACTCTTGTCTTAATGGAAACAAGTACAAAATGCATTGCTAAAGAAAAACTTTTCATTACATTTAGTGTTAATTTCTTTACTTGAAAACAAAAAAAACTTAACAGATTAAGACAAGGGCCTTATTCCACACATTCACCTATGCAAAAGTGTGAACAAGTAATCAATTTTTTGTAGTCTCACATTTATTCACTAAATTCAATGTTGCTGGTCTTTCTGTCCATCTCCATCCCCAACCCAAAACTCCAGTTTAAGCTCAATGTATTCCCATTGCTTAGTGCTTTTTTCTCTCTCTCATGCATTTTCGTTTGGAACCTTGGAAACTATTTCACTGACAAAGTCTCTTTATTAGCTTTACTATCAAGAGGAGGAGAAAGAGTCCCATTCTCTTTGATGGCACACTTTTTGTTGGGAAAACTTTTGTATTTCCTCCTTAGTGTGTTTTATATCAAAATGACAGATTTGCCAGGAAAAAATATTTTAGACAGCTGGGTAAGGCATCTTTAATATAACTGTCAACATTCCCAGACTGCTGGGATAAATCTACTTCTCTTCTGCATGGTGCACAGTGAGTAATCCTTTTCCACAAACACAGTCTCCAGTATTTAATACTTTGTCCTTCGGCCACAGTTTTGTTAGAATCAACTCATTTTATTGGTATAACTGGATATTAATACAAGTCTTGGCTGTATTCTTACAGCCAGGTTGGAAGCTTGCACAATGATGTGCCCTCTCAGTTAAATTCTGCTGTGCAGTAGCAGTCCAGTTGCTTATTTGTACTTTCATAAATGAATGCAGTGTGTTCCTTCCAGTTTCTCTGCTCTGTCCACTATCTCTACCATTTTCAAACAACTCTTCTTGTGCAGTCTTGTACTCAGCAAGCCTTTTCTTCAAATTCAACCTCGTCCGAACTGCTGCTTCAAGCTCCTTCCATTTTTCCAGGCTTTGAGGTGATATACTCCATTAATACTTCTTTTATTTTTATCAGCTCTGAGCAGGTTTAATTTAGTTTTTCCTCTAGATTAAGGAAAGCCATGTCTTGCACCAAAGCTGGAGCTACTTTGTTTAATAGCTGCAGGATTCTTAACAGTCTGTTTTCGCTCCACCTCTTCTAGTCAATATTCTTTTAGGCTCCAAGTATTTTCTTTGCTGGTATCCAGGCAGTGAACACACTAACCAGTACCTGAATTTATTAAAACCTGCACAGCTACTGGTCCTTATCACAGTTTCTTTTTTCACACTTGTTCATCGGTGTGCAGCCATCTTGGAAGGCTGACAGGGAAAGGTTTTCTTCTTCTAAGGAAGTTATCACTCAGGGCTGAAATGTTCTTAATACTTTTGCCAAACCCAACCAGTTATCAGCTTAAATGAGGTAAATATATGGTCTTACACTTTCTTCTTCTGGGTGACCCCCCCCACTGGAAAATAGGAGCCAGACAGTCCATATTCCCAAGAGGTGGCACCTCAGGTGGAGAAGCAAGAGATAATGGCCAGTTACCTTTGCCATTACCAGCTAGGGTGGCTCTCTTATCCGATGAAGGCACATTACAGCCACAAAGGACAGTCCCGACTCCCAATCCATAGTGGCATCCTAAGGAGCACCACACCAAAGGGAGCAAAAGGAAAAAGATAAATCGTCTGAGGAACAACTAATGCCCAGAAGAGAGTCATCTATCAGAGGCTGAGAAAGAAGGAAGCTGGCTTTAAGACAGAAGCTTGGACAAGTTGTTTTTTTTTTTTTTCCTTGCTAAGGAAACAGCAACAGCATTAGCAGTACCCTGCGTCCCAGTCCCATCTATGCAATCTCTTCCAGGTGGATAGCACAGCCAAGAAGAGTAAAGGAAACTCATCTAAAAAGGTAATTGCTTGAGGCAAATATTTTTAGACAAGCACAAAACACACTTGCGCTACCCCTGACAAAGTAATCAGTACACTTTTCATGACAAAATCTACTCAAATTCTCCAAAAAGTTAGGAAATCCCCAGAAGGATTCAGGACTGGCTTACAGATGAAAATAGTGTCTGATAAGTGGTCAGTGGAGCTCAGAGTGATCAGCCACAACTTTTGACAAATGTAATGTTTTGGGGAGGGGAGATCCACAAAGGTCACTCTGTTCACTAAGTACAAGACCTACAAAAAGTTCTGATGTAAAATAAAGCGAGTTAAAGCAAAAAATTTATACACAGGCATACACACAACAGTCCAAGGAAAAACGTTAAAACTGTAAGATAAAATGTACTTGAGTCAAATAATTAAAAAGGCAGAATTTCCTCAAAAATAAATCAAACAATACAAAACACTGTTAAATGAACACACGTGCAAGGCAATTCCCCAATGGGGAACTTATATGCCTAGATGAAGAGAGTCACTATCCACCCACTAACCTTCTAAAGTCCATGGAGGAACTCGTACTTCAATGGCAATATAGTTGTGAAGTATTTGGCACCCTCACCACTGGTTTTAACTACATCACTTGTGCTTACCCTATAGCTTTAGAAAGCTGCCCATCTAGGTCCAATCCTTATATGGATGTTCTGTATTTCTTAAGGCTTCTGCATCAGTGATCATCAGATCAGCATCAATGATAATCCAGAAGGAATCAGAATGTAAGCAAATGTCACTAGTGTTGCTGTCTCTTGATGCAGAGGAAGCATTCGAAAGAGTCTGCAGAGACTTGAGTACAGCAATGCCAGCATTTGTGCTCCCAGACAAAATATGGTTAAGACAGACATGAAAGTTTAAAGAAAAGTATTATGAGGGGAGAATTCCCCTCTGGTAAGTTGTGTTCTAACAGAGGAATTAGATAGGAATGTCCTCTTCCACCACTGTTAAATGCTTAGTACTTAAAGGACCCACAAATTCAAAAATATGATTCGCATGGCAATCAGGAAAAGCTAGCTTCATAAGCAGATATTTCATCCCTGATAAATCCAGAAAAGGACTTTTCAGTGTTGTGGAAAATTTTGACACAGTGTCAAGTCTTTTTTGGATACAAGAGAAATAATGAAATAAAAAAAATACAGCAGAGGTAAACTACATAACATGTATTGGTTCAGCAATACACAAACGTTATGCACTTAACCATACTGATAGATCGGTATTGTCTGATTCCATTCTTCCTTAATGGATAGGTCTTCAATCTGTCTTTGGCCACTCAAGAATTTGGATCCCAAGCACACACTCCTCTCCTTATACATACCCCCCTGCAAACAAATGCTCAACATTACCAAAGATGGCGTTTGCTCGATAAAACAGACTATCACAGACAGGTTATAACTCTATAAAAGATTATCCCAATGGAATATGAATGCTTAGAAACTGATATGCAGCTAAAAAGTGCATTTGAAGGGCTTTCAGAACAGGTCAGTCTGTTCAAACTACGATAAAGAAACAATGAATTCCATAATCGGGCGGGGGCATACATGGGAGGAAAATTGAAGGATGAAAACAGACAACACATATATTGCTATGTTAAGTATATAACTTTCATATCTGATGTTCTCTTACACCTGTGCCTCAGTGGATGAGGTAGAGTACCCATCGAATACAATATTTTGGCAGATTCATGGAAGGATATTCCAGAGGAAAACAGAACCAAAGGCTGCCCTGTTTCTAAAGATTAAATACAGTTTACAATAGGATATGAAGGTATGAATGTAAGAACAAGTGGCAGCAGCACAAATGTTAACAGATACCCTGGAAAAGAAAGCAGTAGAGGTTGCCACAGATCTGGTAGTGTGAGTTTTGACAAGTTTAGTTATACGTAAACCTTTTTCTTTGTATACATCTGCAATGCAAGTACCATCTTCATAAAATGACTTCAGAAACTCCATGACAGTTTATTTGCTGAAAAGGACGCAAAACGTTGCTCACACTGACTGGTTTTGTATGGTGCATGTAAAATCAGAGTTGCCTATGAACATAAAACAAACATAACATGTACTGTCCTGTGTTAGAAAAATCTGGAGAGAAAACACTAATAAAATGTTTTAATTAAACTGGTCTCTCAAGCGACCTTTGGCAAAAAGGAAAGATAGGTTTGAAAAGAAACTCTGTCCTTATGAAAATTAATATAAGGAGGTTCACATAAAAGGGCTGATAACCTCCTTGCAAAAGTTAACTGCCATCAAGAACATTTTCCGTGTTAGGAATTGGAGATCCACTTTGGCTGCAGGCTCAAATGGTGGTTGAGTCAGCACTTGGAAGTACAATAGTAATGTCCCAAGGAGGGGGTACGCTCTCTTTACAGGAGGCCTGAGAAGAAAGATATTCCTCAAAAAGGCTTTAGATAAACTGAAAGAGGAAATGGGGGACTGATTCTTTCCAATGTGGAAAACAGAAATAGCTAACAACTGGACTTTGAAAGTGGAGTACCTTGAACCACAAACTATTTAGTATTACTTATTTACATTTGTTTACCAAAAAATTCAAACTGGACACACAGGTCCTTTTTCAGCAGAGGGCCAGAGAGAAAAGCTCCACAGAATAAATGAGAAGCAGAGTACATGAACAATTGAATATACAGAAACTATAAAGTCAGACTGATTAAGAGGCACCGAAAGCAAGCTTCTAAATTTCTTTTAGGAGTCCAAACAGGGAACCTCTTCCATTTGCTTATGTCAATCCTCCTAGGAGGAAGTCTCTGGGATGAAGAAAGAATATGGATAACTGCAAAGGTAGTCTGAACTGACTAGCAATCACTGGAAGTACAGAAACCAAGCAGTTAATTTGAGGGCTTGAGTGGCATGAAGCAGGCTGAATGGATGAGAAATGAGCTCCAAGCTGAGATTCAGTATCATAGAGTGAGTTTCAGATGAGGCGACAGGTAGGGTAACAAAACTTGACAATGAGGATCACAGTGACCTTCCTCTCTATTGCTTTCTGAAAAAAGATTACTATGAGACGAGTTGGAAAAAAGGCATAAAGGAAACCTTGGAGCGAAAGGAGGCCCAGAGCATCCCCTGGACATCTACCCGTTTGGGAGAGCAATGTAAAACACCTGCTGAATTTGGTGTTTTGTAGAAAAGTAATTGGACAGTAACATGACTGGTCCCTGCATCAAAAAATCTGTTCTACCCCCTTTTGATTGAAGGACAACTCAAGGCAGGAGAATAGATTGGCTCATACTGTCCACTATAACCCTGCACTTTCTTGGAAAGTAAAATGCTAGAAGTTAGTTACTGGAAGATACCACTTACTCCCAAATCATCATGGCTTCTTGGCATAATGGATAAGAATGGGGATTGGCTCTTGTTTGCTGATGTACCATAATACTGATATATTGCAAATTTGGACATAGATCAGTCCTTGAAGGAAGAGAATCCTGGAAAGTCTGCATACTAGGAGAACTGCTCTTCTCAAGAATGTTGATATGGAGTTCAGTCTGTGATTGGGACAATTTGCCATGGGATGTATTTTCCTCATAGAGCTTCACCCCTGTCCTAACTGGGAAACATCCATGGTCACAGAAGTTTTCAGTTGTGAAAGTCAAATGGGCAGTCAAGCAATACCATAGCAGATTTGAGCAAACAGAGAATTCAAGTCCTGCAAATGTTCATCAGATGCACTTGAACAGACATTGGCTGGCACCTGATGGGACTACTGCACTGCTAGGAACCTTTGTGGTACTTTCATGTGGTATCTGGTGAATGGTATAAAAGTGATGGACACTGCCACTGAACCCAGCAAACTAAGAACCATTCTCCCTGTTGGATGCTGAGATTAAAGAATGACTTGAGCTTGACTGTGAAGTGTGGAAAACAGACTCTGTGGAAGCTTCACCATCTGACGAACTGTGTCAGAGTCTGCTATTATGAACCCCATTACTTGTACAGGACAGAATTTGGACTAGTCTGGATTTACTACGATGATCAAGAACAAATCTGGAGGAAGGAGTATCTTACTTGGATAAGCAGATTCATGGTAAGGGCAGAAATGAGCCAGTCATCCAGATGCATCAACATCCAGAACCCTTGTAGCCTAAGATACACTGCTGCCACTGCCATGCATTTGTTGAACACCCAAGGGAAAGTGGTGCAACCAAAAGACAGGGCTGTGAATTGGAAAAGACAGGCTCCCAGCCAGAAGCAGATAAACAATCTTGATGTGGTAGCACTCATCCTGTACATCTATACAGCACAACCATCTGCTCACACCCACAGCAGTAGGAGAATGGAAAGAACCATGACAATCCAAAACTTTGATTGCTTGATCTACTAGTTGAGGAGACTTATGTCCATAACTGGCCCGAGGTCCTTGGTGTTATTTGGCACTCAAAAGAATCTAACAATATTTAAATGCCAGCTGGTCTGGTGGGATCTCTTGGAAAACTTGCTTTAACAGCTTTTGTACATGGAGTACTGTTGGTTTTTGACAGAGTGGAAAGTCTTAACTTTTTTTTAGAGTTTGGGAGAAAGGACAAAAAGGGAAACCAATTAACTCATTATCCTCTGCACCCAAGTGTCATTCGTGATAGACAGCCAGCCTTTGTGGTGCAAGGATAGGCGAGAACTGCATCCGCAGAATAGCAGATGGGCAATACTTGACTGCTGATAAGGCGGCTCAGTGAAGGGATTTCTGAAGCCTTGGTTCTGCTTTCCATCTCTGCCTCATAGGTGACGTCAATTATTACAACTCCTCCCTCTGCCTCAGGGGGTCTTGTACCAAGTGTCAGGAGAAAACCCTTGGGATTTTCAGAAAGTACAGTTGTGTACACTTACCATAAGTGTAGATGTTAGAGTGTATTCACTGTTGCAGTCATTACATTTCGGTTATCTGCCTGCAGGTAGCAATCAGCCGGCCTGATAATCAGTCTTGGGTCCTGCATCGGATGTTGTCTCTTCTTCCATGACATCAGGGGGTATATAAAGCATGCAGCAGACACCATTACATCAGTTTTTCTTGCCCCAGATGTCAAGTGTCCCCATAATGGGAAGCAATTATATATAAGGTTACACCTCCAACAAAAAGCAAATACACCAGAAAGCTGAAATACACTAATCAAGAAGCAAGGTATAGCCAAGAGAAGCCAGGGGACTGGAGGGAGGGTAACCAGGACTGCAACAGTGAATACACTTGAACATCTACATTTATCTTAAGTGTACACAACTGTACTATGCTCTTAGTGTTTTCACTGTTGGTCATTACATTTGGGTAGATTCCCAAAGCGAAGGAAGGGAGGAGAAAGTTACAGGGCATTAGGACCAGCTACTAAGCCCTGCAAGACTGCAGTGGCAAAACCAGCTCTGCGCTTAGAAAAAATAGGCAAGTGGTAATGGCTTGGTTAAGGTATGTACAGAGTTCCAGGTAACAGTTTCTAGGATGTCCCTGGTAGGGACACCTCTGAGAAAGGCTGTAGAGGTAGATGCAGCCCTGGTGGAATGTGATCTTATCCCCTGTGGGGCAGTTTTTCCATGGTGCTTATAGCAGGAATGAATGCAATGGCCTATCCACTTAGAAATGGTTTGCTTTGAAAAGGCCTTCCCCTCTGCCCCTGCAGCAAAGGCAACTAGCAGCTGTTGGCAGTTTTCAATGAAAAGAATTTCAACTCTGCAGTTGCAGCTGGCTCAAAAGGAGGTAGAGCAAGCTTTTCCAATACAAAGTTAAGGTCCCAGGCTGGAGTAGGGTCTCTCCGGGGTGGTCATAAATTTTTGGCCCTCTGAAGAATTGTTTCAGCAGAGGGTGAGAAGAGGGGTGGCTCAGTATTATTATGTACCGAAATGGCTAAGGCATGAATTTTAATTGATGAGAAGAAAAAGGCCCATGTGGAACATCTCTGTTATGTATTGAAGAAAATGCGGTAAGCTGGGCACAGTTGTGCCCATCCCTTGAGTCTGGCTCCAGGAACAGTATCTTTTCCACTTTTCAGCATAGGATTTTCTCATACTAGGCCTCCTTGCCTCCAGAATGACATCTAGCACCTGCTTACATGAGGGATGCTAATGGAGAGCTCAGAGAATTAGCCAGGCTGCAAGGATCAGGGTTTGAAGCTGGGGGTGCAGAATCTGGCCCTCCTGCTGGGACAGCAAGGAAGGGATCTGAAGCAGGTGCCATGGTTCCAGCAATGACATACTGCGCAAGAGGGGGTTCCAGTGCTGGTGTGGCCAGTCTGGTGCAATCAGTATTCTCCTTGGTTTGTCTTATTTGATCTTTAGCAGAGCTTTTGAGAGGAGAGGCAGAGGGGGAAAGGCATAAACAGAGGCTTTTCCCAAGCGAAGGACATGGCATCCACTTTCCAAGCTTGACTGTGGGAAGTCCTTGTGCAGAATTTGACCAATTGGTAGTTCTGAGGTGAAGCAAACAGGTCCATCTCTGGATTCCCCCATTTGTTTCTCAAAATGTTGAATATCTTTGGTTCCAGCTTCCACTCGCGTGGGTCCATGAGATTTATGCTTAGGTAGTCTGCTAGTGAATTTAGCTTGCCTGGCAGGAATTGAGCTTGCAGGTGCACTTGGTAGCTCAAGACTGTGTTCCCCAGAGCCATGGCTAGTCTGCAGAGGATACGAGCGGATTACCCCTGCTTGTTTATGTACCACATAACAGTGGTGTTCTGTCTTTACAAATAATTGTCATGGAAGAGTGTGGTCCTTGAAGGCTGTTCGGGAATTCTGTACAGCTAACATTTCTTTTTGATTGACATGCAGGTGCATCTGACTCTGGTTCCATTTGCCCTGAATGCACTGCCCTACCAAGTGAGCCCCCTATGCATAGTCTGATGCGTTTGTTAGGGTCTGGGTGGCAGGGAATAGAGTGAATGGCATTCCCTTGTTGTGGTAGCAGGCCTCTGCCCACCAAAGGAACTCTATCTTTATACAAGGAATGATAGGAATCATTGATTCCAAGTCCTGAGAATGTTGACACCATAGGCTTTTTAGATACCATTGTAGCTTCCTCATATGCAGTCTTGCATATGGAATTACTAGAATGCAAGAGGCCATGAACCCCCAAGCATGCATGATTTTCCTTGCAGAAAGCTGGGTCTTTGTAGCCAGTAATTTGAAAGTAGGCTGTCAAACTTGTTTCTCTGGCGTGAGGTAAGCCATTTGGGAAGTTCTGTTCAAGCTTGCTCCCATGAATACAATTTGTTGGCAGGGTACTAGATGAGATTTCTTTTCACTTACGGTGTACCCCAGTAAGGTTATAACTTTCTTTACAAATGCCAGATGATTTAGTAGCATGACCTGGCTTTCTGCATGAATTAGACAATCGTCCAGGTATGGTATATTTGAATATTTCTTTGCCTGCAAAATGCAATGACTGGAGCTAGGCACTTTGTGAATACCCTGGCCGCAGTAGATAAGCCAAAGGGAAGTGCAGAGAACTGATAGTGCATGTAATCTGCTCTGAATTGTAGGTATTTCTTGCAAGACTCCATTATTGGAATGTGCAGGTAAGCTTCCTTTAAGTCTAAGGTTGCCAACCTGGCATCTTTGCCTAGCATAGGAAGCAGCTGATGAAGTGTTAGCATTTTGAATTTTCAGATTACCAAAAAGGTGTTTAGAATAGAGAGGTCCAGGATAGGATGCCAGGAGCTGTCTTTTCTGGGTACCAGAAAAAGCCTCGAGTTAAAACCTTGTCCCCTTTCTTCTGCTGGGATGGGTTGAATAGCCCTGATACTTAGAAGACAGAGAAACTGCTGTTGAGCCTCTGCCCACTGATTTGGGGGTAGGTCTGGCCAACCATTTGGGGTTGGTAAGGTGTGGAAGTGGAATCTGTATCCTTGGGAAACTATATTTAAAATCCATTTGGCCTCGATAATGAGTTCCCAGTGTTTTGCATGCAGGGCGATCTTTCCCTCTAAGGGAGCAGGCAGATGAGCAGGGCTTGGAAGGTTTAAGGTTAAGTCACTGTGACAGTTTTCCATAGGGGGTGTCTTACTACTTCCAGCTCTGAAAGTGGAAGCCCCCCACTGCTTAGGCCTGGGAGTACCTTGAGACTGCAGCCTAGGTGGTCTGCTGTTCCTGGGTTTGGACTGAGAAGGCCTGGAAGAGACAGGAAAGGACCAATTCTTAGAAGGCCAATGCCTACTGAATCTGGGAGGCAGTACTTGCAAGAAATCTTTAACAGTTTGCATAGATTTAGCTTTTTTCTCCATCTTTTTAAGGACGACTTCTGCTTTGTTGACAAACGGGCGGTCCCTTGGTTTAAGGGAGCATCCAGTAACTTAGCTTTAACATGATCTGGTAAATTTTGCTCCTTAAGCTAGGTATGTCTTCTAAGAACAGACCCAGTGACAGCAGCCCTGCAAGAGGATTCTAGAGAGTCAAAACCACATTGCAAAGTACGTTTACCAACTTGTTCAGCAGAATGCATTAAATCCTGTAATTCTTTATTTTTTATCACAGTCAGGAATCAACATCATTTTCTGTTTAAGTAGTCCCATAACATGCTGCTGATACTTTAACATAAGAAACTGACAGTTTAAGGCCCTAATGGCCAAAGTAGCAGAAGTGTATGCCTTCTTACCCGATCAGTCCAAGGCCCTGGAATCTCTATCAGAGGGGGTAGGGTTTTTAGCATTAGTAGCCTTAATGTCCCTGGGAAATAATATCTGGGTCCGCAGTAGGATTCTTGAAGAGGAACTTGTGAGAGTCAGGTACTCTAATACCAGTCAGGTTTCCTGGGAGCTGGAGGTAAAGTGTCTGGGGCCAGGCTAGATTCCAAGAAGGCATCATCTACAATGTCCAGGACAGGAGGGATAGCTAAAGGCCAGTGTTCAGGTAGAAGTAAGAATTCCCTAAGCCTCTTTTTGGAGTCAGAGTAATTCTGGCTTTCCCAGCAGAAATGCTCCCTAAGAGTATGCAAGGTTTCACCAAAAGAAAAATCTTCTGGAGGAGAAGCAGAGGGAATGGAGTTCTCTGCATCAGAGTCCTCATAGGTAGATAAGGGCAAATCCTGGTAGTCAGAAGAAACAGAAATTTCAGAATCCTGATCAGAAGAATCAGAAGGAAAATCAGTTCTAGGTCTCAGAGGGAGAAGGCTGGCTTCCCCTAATTGAAGTAATAAGGTCTTCAGCCATTCTTATTGTTTTTTAGGCATATGGGCCTGACCATGCAGTTTGGACATCTGTTTTCTAGGTGTGGGTCGAGTTTTACGCCTTGAAGATGGCATCTGTTTGAAATGCAAGTCCATAGGCCTGAATACACCCTCAAAAGCCGGTGCCTGCACAGCGGCTCCGGACCCATACAAGGTAGAGACATCCGCAGGTTCCATGGCTGAAGAAGCATCTCACGGCATACCAGACTCCGAATAGGTCTCAGTAGAGGCCTACGAATCTTAAGTAGCATGTATCAGAGGCTGCAAAAGCGCCTGAGTACCGGCGAACTGGCGACTAGCTTAATGGAAGCATCATTGGCAGCCTTGGACCTATGCAATCCGTCTGTCTATCTTTACGTTTTTTTTTTCAGAATGTCAGTAGTCAGATGGCTTACTGAAGCCATTTCTGGATACTTAAACAGAGTACCGAAATAGTTTGATGCAAAAATAAACTGATGAATAGTACAAGGATTGAATAAGGCACAAAACCGACAGCGAGGGACGTCATGGGCTGGGCCTAAGCAAGGAATGCATTACGAATGAAAATCTTTATGAGGTATTTGCTTTCCACAGATAATACAATTATTAACTTTTACTGACATCGGTTTAGAGCAAGAAAAAGCATTCCCACTGGGGTACTTAGCTTTTTTGAAGACTTTGGTTCTGAAACGCAACAACGAAAATTTCAGGAGTTGGTAGACCGGCACTTAAAAACTGCTTCTGCTTCGGGCACTGAACGGCAAGAAAGACTGATGTAATGACGTCTGCTGCATGTTTTATACCCCTGACGACCTGACTTCATGGAAAAAGAGACAGCATCCGACGCAGGACCAAAGACTTTGATAATCAGGTCAGCTGAGAGCTACCTGCAGGCAGATAACCCAAATGTATTGACTGCAACAGTGAAACACAAAGAACATCCATGGTTACTTACACACTTTCTAATCCTAGAAAAAACCTTGAGGGTAGAGAACCATATTACAATAAACCACACCAAGGCAAAAACGAAACCAATAATCCAAGAAAAGTCAGGTAGAAGGCAGGGAGGCAAAACACGACCACAAACACTTCTCCTTAGGACAACCAAACCCTTCATTGTTAAAACAAAGAAACACTTTCGTCCCAATTTTAGACAAAGAGACTTCATGAGATAAAGCAGACTGAAGGAATCGGCACAACTGTTACAGATTTGCCTACGTCATACAGGTCTGCCCTCAAGTGCGCGCGTTCATGCTTTCTACATCTGTGTAGAACAAGAGTGAACGTGCGCACTTGAGGGCAGACTTGCATGACGTAAGCAAATCTATAACAGTTGAGCTGATTCAACCACACCGACATATTCCTAGTTGCAAGCATTTTACATAAACCATAATGACACATTCCCAGTTGCAAACATTATATATCACTTTTAATCTACCTAATCATTTTCAGTCAAACATTACTTTGCTCATTTAAGTCCTGCCTTATTTAAAAGGACAATCCCAGAGTTTAAAATTTGTCCCAAAAGAAACTTGTACTGAGTCGTCCTAGTTGCTCCACCCACTATACCTCATCAGGACTTCTGGTATCGCCTTTCTTTATGTAGCCCTGTTTTCATCCCCTCTAGTGAACACATTAAGTTATTCTGTTCCCTTCTGAACTTTCAGTGCCGATCACATGATGAGAAAAACAACACAATTGTAATCTCAGAATTAGTCTGACAATTCCAAATTGCTGCTCTTTACAGTCCCATTCTGACAATGAATTTATACTTAACTGGTTAAAATAAATTGCTCGTTTCTACAAGCGGTTCAAATGTAGAAATGTCTTATATAACTCGCATTAAAACAGACCAAAAAGACATGCTTGCAGTTCCCCAGTGGTTCGTGTGTTTACATATATCAGCGCGAGTGTGCAAGCATGCAAATGTGCGAATGTATGACTGAGAAGAGGGGGGTGTGCACATATGGGGAAAGAGTTTAACCTGGTTCACTTGTCAAGCAGTTTAGGACAGAATTAAAGTGGGTTTAGGAGAATTTTTGAACTACCCTGCACTAAATTTTGTCTAGGAGTTAGTGCACTGGATTAACATTTCAAACTGTTAATTAGCTGCTTCCTGTAAAAGAGTATTAAGTAAAAATGCATATGTAGAAAAATAAAACCATGCCCTATTTAAATAAGTTTACATAAATAAATTAAATACATAAAATGCCTGAAATCATTTGCACAATACAGTCAGTACACTTGGCATACTTAACTGTCCAGATTTTCAAAGAAAGTCCAGATTTTTGCCTTAGATTTTATATTTATTGTTTGACCGTTGAATGGGAAAGTCCACTGGGTGAAGGACTCATTTTCAGTGCAGGCACAGGGAGAAAAGCTCCAAAAACAGTTACAGAAATTAAGTAACATTCTCTTTACATTCTATAGGCAAGTTACAGAAGGTTAAATATTACAATTGAAAAGTGATATAATCCATACATCTTTTTGGCCATTTCTCTTAAAACTGGGGTTTTCAGTCAAATTACTTGGTAATCATTGAGGATTGACAACAAAAAATAATCAGTTTCAAACTTCATACCTTCAGAAAGTCATACTAATACAAAACCTGTTATTCTATACACTTTCTAAGTTTGTAAGAGCAATACTTAAAAAGTATAACTAATCTGGGGCTTTTGTCTTCCCATTATTTGGGGCTTTGTTCAAATCTCTTGCTCTAAAAACGCTGAGAGATGCAACACTTATTTGATATGGTTAATGCAAGTTTTGCTGCTGGGTCTATCGATTCAGAATTGACTTATTAAATCACGTTTGGATTAATCAATGAACCATGTTATAAAATGTAATGACTGCCAAGTAATGGTGATGTTTACCGATTGGTAGTCACTTGATCAGTATTAGTTCATTAAGTGGCTGGCAGGGAGAATGTTTTTGAGCATCTCTCCTTGGTGGCCGGTTGACTGAGCTTTAGGTTTGTCGTGAATTTGTTTACTGAGTCACTCATAGCACAGTTAGATAATTAAATTACTGATAGGGTGGAAGGAAAAAATTGTTCCTTAATTTCTAATTTTAGTGAATATTTTTTTTCTGAGAAGCTCAGCAAGTAGTTGAGTGCTTTACTGGTTGACTTTTCCATATCCACCTATACTGAGTTTTGTTTCAGTGAACTATAATGATCAACTCTGATAAACTGAACTTAATATCATTGAAGATGTTTACTCATCCAGATGTTTTGTTATTGTGCAGCCATGTATTTTAACATAGAAGTATTATAAGTGACTAAAGCCCTCTGAATGGAAGGTGGTAGGGAGTGTTTGTCCATGTAAAAAATGATCATGAACACACATTAATTTAAGCTCATTGTTTCAAATGTTGTTCTAAAGTGACCCTTCCTGAATCACATTGTTTGCCTTTGTAGCTGGAAGACATTTTGGAGTTTCACTAGAACATACACAGGCTTAAATTGGATTTCTGATTAGCTGATTTAATTTTTTTTGAGTACTTAGCTTTGTGGTTAATGTGATGTTTGTTCGTAGTTAGATGAGTAGTTATTTTTTTGGTGGAGTAGATTGATTACTCAAGTTGTGAATGTCTGATTTAATGGGTTATTGGTAGGATAGATTTATATCTTTACACAGCTTGCCATTTTCTGAGGGTGCCGCTGATGGGCTAAATGGCTGCCAAACTCATTCATAGTGAGCTGTTCTTGGAAGGGGAGTTTTTATCCCCAGCGACTGTAGGAATGTCATCACCATGACTTCCCAACTTCCTCCAAGTATAATGTACTATGCCTTGATTAATTTCCCCTGCAAAACTTCACACAAAATAAGTTTTGTTCCTCCCTTTAGGTTTTAGTGCTGGAACACTTTTGGTCTTCAAGACTGTCCTAAGAAAGCAATGATCTCTTGCCATTTGACTAGAGACTCAGGCAGACCAAAATAAAAAAAAATTTCAGAACTTCAGGGACCTTAACACCCAAACTTATCTGGGGATAGCAGTGTCAGTGTAAACTGTACTACTCACAGCTATGAAGATCTGACCTGTTGGTAGCAGTAAAAACTCTGTTGACGGTACTCGGACAATCTTTGTTTTTTCTTTTTGTATTTTAATTTATGTTCTAGTTTATTAGGGTGATTGGAACTGGGGTGGACAGTTGGGTGTGACAAAACCGCAGTGAGAACTTCGGGGATGGTGTTTCGCACTGTATTTTTTTAAAACTGTAATGGCAGACAACTTTCTCCCTGTGGGCTGCAGTGTCATTATTCAGTGCACATAGCAGCAAGGATCTGATGTATGGGCAGCAGTGACAGTACAAAATGCATACCTCTCAACAGTCACTGATTTTGCCTTGGCTTCATACTTATAACTTGTCCTTCAAGTTGCATTTTCTGGGTAATTATTGAGAAATGATGACAGTCAGTAATGCATACTTTTAGTTCAAAAAATGCATGCTGCTGCAAAACCTGTTCTGTCATTTGAAGTGAATTGCAGCATGCCTCTCAACTGTTCTTGATTGTACTGGACATATCTGATATTGCCTTATGTTTTGCATTGTCTCCTGTAAAAAGCTTGATTTTCTAATTACAGAGGATTACAGTAACTCAATCTCAAACATTATTCAGTGCAATAAATTTTATTAAAAAATATACGTTTGTGCAAAATCTGCTTTAATTTTTTTTATACATGTGTTACTCAGGTAAGCCCACCGGACACAAAAGGCTACACAGGAGCACTATATGGTTAAGTGGTTTATTCAGTTAAATAGTGAGCAAATGGAAGCAACGGAATCAACTTTATCCCTTGGTTACAGGGCACAGCTCACTAACAGCTTGGAGCCTTAATCATCTCTGCTAGCTGCCAAATTGCCAAAGCTTTGAAGTAAATTACAGTGATATAAAAAAAGTCACTGACCGTAGGCCTTTGTCACCCCATTATATTTTGTCCAGAATTTGGAAGCAAAGAAGTTGAGAGGTATGTGCACAGAAAGACTTTTTATTTATTAAGGTAATTGAGATTGGGGTGGGAAACTTAACTACCATCATCGCACTGCTTATTTGGACTTAGACAAATAATTTGACACTACACCCAATGTTGCTTTTAAGCATAGTAAAGGTGAACAGAGGTACAGCCAAAAAAAGTTGGGGGGTTGGAGGGAGGGTAACCAGGACTGCAACAGTGAATACACTAACATCTACATTTATGCTAAGTGTACACAACTGTACTATGTTCTTCGTTTCACTGTTGCAGTCATCACATTTGGGTTGATTCCCAAAGCTAAGGATGGGGGGAGGAATTTAGATAGTATTAGGACCAACTATAAGGCCCTGCAAAACTGCAGTGGCAAAGCCAGCTCTGGATTTAGAGAAAACTGGCAAATGGTAATGCTTCGTGAAAGTGTGCACAGAACCCCAGGATGCAGCTTCTAGGATGTCCCTGGTAGGGACGCCTCTCAGAAAGGCTGTAGAGGTAGATGCAGCCCTGGTGGAGTGAGGTCTGATCCCCTGGGGAGAGGTTTTCCCTGGTGCTTATAGCAGAAATGAATGCAATCGCTTATCAATTTAGAAAAGGTTTGCTTTGAAATAGCCTTCCCCTCTGCCCCTGCAGCAAATGCTACCAGCAGTTTTACAGATTTCCTTTGAGGTTTAGTCCTGTCCAAGTAGAATCCAATTTGTCTGTGCACATCTAATGAATACAGTATCCGTTCCCCTTTATTCTGTGGATTGGAAAAGAAGGATGGCAAATGAATGGACTGATTAAGAGCCACACTGGATACCACCTTGGGCATAAAGGATGGATTGGTTCTGAGGGACACCCTGTCTGCATGAAAGATGATGAAAGGCTCCACTGCTACAAGGGCCTGTAATTCTAGTTGAAGTGATTGCTAAAAGGAAAGCTGTTTTCCAAGAAAGAAATTTTAAGTCTGCAGTAGCAGCTGGCTCAAAAGGAGGTAGAGTGAGTTTCTCCAAAACAAAATTAAGGTTCTAGGCTGGGGTTGGAGCTCTCCTGGGTGGTCTCAAATTTTGGCCCCTCTGAGAAACTGCTTGAGCAGTGGATGAGAGAAGAGGGGAGGTTCTGTGTTATAATGAGCTGAAATGGCTGAGGCATGGATTTTAATGCAGGAAAAGGACAGGCCCTTGTGAAGCACCTCAGTTAAGTATCGTAAAATCTAAGGCAAATTGGGCGCTGCTGTGCTCATCCCTTGAGATTGGTTCCAGGCACAGAATCTTTTCCATTTTTCAGCATAAGATTTTCTAGTACTAGGCCTCCTTGCCTCTAAGACGATATCCATCACAGGTTTGCTGAGGGATTGTAAAGGTGAGATTAAGTAATTAGCCAGGCTGCAAGGTTCAGTGTTGGAAGCCGAGTGTGCAGAATCTGGTTCTCCTGCTGAGACAACAGGGAAGGAGTCTGAGGCAGGTGCCATGGAGATAACCGTGACACACTGCGCAGAAGGGGGTACCAGTGTTGGTGCAGCCAGTCTGGAGCAATCAAAATCATCCTTGGTTTGTCCTGTTTGACTTTTAGTAGCACTTTGGAGAGCAGAGGCAGAGGGAGGAAGGCTGATAGGTTTTTCCAGCTGAAGGACAGAGCATCCACTTTCCAGGCTTGTTTGTGGGGAGTCCTTGTGCAATATTTGTCCAACTGGTAGTTCTGGAGAGATGCAAACAGGTCCATATCTGGGCTCCCCCATTTGCTTGTCAACATGTTAAAAATCCTTGGTTCCAGTTTCCACTCGTGTGGGTCCATGAGGTTTCTGCTTAGTCCATCTGCCAGTGTATTTAATTTTCCTGGCAGGAATTCAGCTTGTAGGTGCACTTGGTAACTCAAAGCTATGTTCCACAACGCCATAGTCTGCAGAAGGGGTAAGAATGTGTACCCCCCTGCTTGTTTATGTACCACATAACAGCGGTGTTTGTCAGTCTTTTTAGTTGTCCTGGAAGAATGCGGTCCTTGAAGGCAGTCAGAGCATTTTGTACAGCTAACATTTCTTTTTGATTGATATGCAGGTGCATTTGACTTGGGTTCCATTTGCCCTGAATGCACTTCACTGCCAGGTGAGCCCCCCATGCATAATCTGATGCATCTGTTAAGGTTTGGGCGGCAGGGGGTGATGTGAAAGGTAGTCACTTGTTTTGGTGGCAGGCCTCTGACCACCAAAGGAACTCTAGGTGTAGGCAAGGTATGATAGGAATCACTTGTTTCTAGGTTTTGAGAATGTTGACACCATAGGCTTTTTAGATACCACTGTAGTTTCCTCATATGCAGTCTTGCATGTGGAATTAGAAGAATGCAGGAGGCCATGAACCCCAAGGCTTGCAGTATTTGTCTTGCAGATAACAGAGTTTTTGTGGCCACTTGCTTGAAGTAGGTTATCAAATGAATTTGATCCCTGTATATAATAAATAAATGGATCCCTGTACAGAATAAAAAACTTTCCGACTCCCCCAGCCAAGGTAGCTACTGCTCGATCTCACCTTCTCTCTACTCTCCTATACGCATCCCCTCTTCTTCTAAACACCAAGACAATTCTAAATAAGATCACTACCTGTTATAATCACATAGCCAGATTTGCCACTGGGCTCCCCTTTAGGACACATCACTGCATCAACCTAACCCAGCTCGGTTGTCTCGAACTACCTAGTCTACTGCTCTACAACCAACTGATTTCGGCCCACAAAATCATATACAACTCTGAAAACACCCCTGCACTCAAAAACCTAGTCACCCTGTATCACAACTCATGACCACTACGTTCCTCTAACAGAGTCCTCATCCAGACTTACAAAACTAATAACCTAGCCGGTGACTCTCTCCTTTCTAACTCTCTAGGTAGATCTTGGAACTATCTACCCCCTGAGATTACCTCACTTTCTTCTATAAATCATTTCAAAGCCAAGCTCAAATAATACCTGGGGTCAAAATGGACCTGCTACTGTACCAAACCTGGCTAATCCATGGACTATCCACAAGGATCACCCTTAGCAACCTCACTTGATGGTATCTTATGATTATTTTGTCACTACTCCTCATAACTCTCGACTCCTTGCAAAGAAAAAAAAAAAAAAAAAATTGTTTTGTTTTTTGTTCATTGTCTTTTTCTTGTTTATTATAGTTGGAGCTTTTCTCCCTGGGCCTCCGCTGAAAATGGACATATATCCAGTCGGACTATCCCGGTTAACAAATGTAAAATAAAATAAAAAATAAATTAATAAATTTGTTTTTCTGGCGCGAGGTAAGCCATCTGGGAAGTTGTATTCAAGCTTGCTCCCAGGAATATAATTTGTTGACAGGGTATCAGGTGTGATTTCTTTTCATTTACGGTGTACCCTAGACAAGTTAGAACCCTTTTTACAAAGGCGTAAGTCCTGGCTTTCTGCCTGAATTAGACAATCGTCCAGGTATGGGCATATTTTAATATTTCTTTGCCTGCAAATTGCAATAACTGCAGCTAGGTACTTTGTGAATACCCTGGGCGCAGTAGATAAGCCAAAGGGCAGTGCAGAGAACTGATAGTGCGTGTAGCCTGCTTTGAAGCGTAGGTATCTTCTGCAAGATTCCCTGATTGGGATGTGCAGGTATGCTTCTTTTAAATCTAGTGCTGCCAACCAGGCATCTTTGCCTAGCATAGGAAGTAATTGGTGAAGAGTCAGCATCTTGAATTTTGGAATCTCCAAAAAGGTGTTTAGAGTAGACAGGTCCAGGATAGTACGCCATGAATTGTCTTTTCTGGCTACCAGGAAAAGTCTCTAGTAGAAACCTTGTCCCTTTTACTCTTCTGGTACCAGTTGAATAGCCCCCATGCTTGAGAGAGAAAGTACTTGTTTTTGGGCCTCTGCCCACTGATTTGGGGGTACGTCCGACCACCCACTTGGTGTTGGCAGTGTGTGGAAGTGAAATCTGTATCTCTGAGACACTATTTAAAACCCAGTTGTCCTGGGTAATGAGTTCCCAATTCTTTGCATGAAGAGCAATCTTTCCCCCCAAAGGGGCAGTCAGATGAGTGCCTGGAAATTTTAAAAGGAAGTCATTGGGACAGTATACCATAGTGTGGGGGGGAGGGAAGAGTCTCATAATTCCCAGACTTGGAAGTGGAGGCCCCCCACTGATTAGTTCTGACAGTCCCCTGGGACCGAAACCTGGGGTTTTTGCTGCCTCTGGGTTTGGCTTGAGAAGACCTGGAAGGGGCTGGAAAGGATCAATTCCTAGAGGGCCAGTGCCTACTAAATCTAGGAGGCTGAACTTGTAAAAAATATTTAGCTTTATCTTCCATCGTTTTAAGAACTTCCTCAGCCTTGTTGCCAAACAGGCGGTCCTAATTTAAAGGAGCATCCAACAATTTAGCTTTAACATGATCGGGCAAAAATTGCTCCTTAAGCCAAGCATGCCTTCTGAGCACAGACCCAGTAACAGCAGCCCTGCAAAAGGCCTCTAATGAATCAAAACCACACTGCAAAGTATGTTTTCCAACTTGTTTGACAGAATGCATTAAAAATCTTGTAATTCTTAATTTTCCACACAGTCAGAAATCAACATAATTTTCTGTTTAAGCAGTCCAATAACATGTTGCTGATATTTTAACATATAAAACTGTCCGTTTAAAGCCCTAATGGCCAAGGTTGCAAAAGTGTAAAACTTCTTACCCCATCTATCCAGCGCCCTGGAATCTCTATCAGAAGGGGTAGGATTTTTAGCAGTACAAGCCTTGGGCCCCTGTGAAATGGTCTCTGGATCTGCAATAGGATTTTTGAAAAGGAGCTTGTGGGACTCAGGGACCCTGTAGCATGTCAGGTTTTCTGGGAGCAGAAGGCAGGGAATCAGGGGACAAACTAGATTCTGAGAAAGCATCACCACCAATGTCTAGTACAGGAGGAATAGCTAAAGGCCTATGCTGAGGTAGGAGAAGGAAATCCCCAAGCCTCTTTTTTGAATCAGAAAAGTCTTGGCTTTCCCAATGGAAATGCTCCCTTAGAGTAGGCAAGGTTTCCCCAAAAGAAAAATCCTCAGGAGGGGAAGCAGAGGTAATGAGCCCTCTGAATCAGAATCCTCATAAGTAGGTAAGGACAAATCCAGGTCATCAGAAGAGTCAGAAAAAACAGAATCATGAACAGAAGATTCATAATCAACCTCAGTCCTAGGCCTCTTAGAAGGGAGGGTTGGCTACCCCTGAATAGAGTTAATAGATCTTCTGCCATTCTTATTTGTTTTTTAGGCACAGAGACCTGAGCATGTGGCCTGGGCATCAGTTTTTTAGACATGGATCGAGATTTAGGCCTAAGTAATGAAGGAGGCGTTGATTTAATACGCAAGTCCGTAAGCCTGAATACATCCTCAGAAGCCAGTGCCTGCACAGTGGCTCCGGACCCTTCCAAGGTAGAGACATTCGTGGGTTCCACAGTTGAAGCATCTCACAGCAGACTCCGAATGGGTCTCAGTAGAGGCCTGCGAATCAGAAGTAGTGGGTATCAGGGTCTGCAAAAGCACTTCACGGAGTACTGGCGAACTGGCGACTAGCTTAGGAGAAGCATCGTCGGCAGTTTTGGACCTCGGCGGCCTGTCTCTCTTTATCTTTGCGTTTTTTCAGAATCCCAGTAGTCGGATGGCTAACCGATGACATTTCTGGATAATTAAACCAAGAACAGAAATATTTAGAGGCAAAATTATACAGACAACGGATAGTGCGCTGATTAAAAGCACAAAACAGACAGCAAGGTACGTCGTGGTCAGGGCCTAGGCAAGGAAAACAGTACGAATGAAAATCTTTAGGAGGTATTTGCTTTCCACAAGTAATGCAATTATTAACTTTTACTAACATCGGTAAGGAGCAAGAAGTTTCCCCAAATGGGTACTTGGCTTTAGTTTAAGACTTCGGTTCTGAAACTTGAAAACGAAAATTTCAGGAGTCAGCCAACTGGCACTTGCGAACTGCTTCTGCTTCAGGCACCGCACAGCAAGAAAGACTGATGTAATGGTGTCGGCTGCATGTTTTATACCCCCGACGACTTGACTTCATGTAAAGAAGGGCCAACAACCGACACAGGACCCAATACTTTGTTAATAAGGCCGACTGAGGGCAACCTGCAAGCAGATAACCCAAATGTAATGACTGCAACAATGAAACACGAAGAACATCCACGATTAGTTAAGATGGCATGAACCACCTAAAAAAGTATGACTATAATTAGTGGTATGCCTAAGGGCTCAGTACTAGAACCCCTCCTTTTCTCCTGTGTCTACTTCACTTCATAGAACTCTCAAATTGTTTAACACCTCTTAGTTGAACCCTATTTGTCAAAGTCTTCATTTGAAGAATCATTTCCGCAAGCTTTTTCCCATGGTAACTAGTGGGCCATTACTGGGAACATGCCCTTTTCCCCACTGTAGTGCAATCTCAGAGTTGGTATTTTTAGTTGGGGTAGTATGACGTGTGCAGCCCACCACCAGGTTAGGTTTTAAATATGGTGTTTTTGTTGCGCTTGATAGTTGGCCACTGGTTACTTACCCTGCTGAAACAATCATTCGACAAAGGAAGCTTTGACAAACAAGGTTCAACAAAGAAGTGTTCGACGATTAAGAGAGTTTGACCTAAGTGATCTAGACCCTTTTCTGCATCTACTGCCCACTCTCCAGGACAAAAATCAGGACCTTTGATTAACTGTTTGCTGATGGCTACAATCCGGGCATTACTAATCTTCCTCTGACACCAGTTCATTACACCAGGAACTAACCTTCACAAATAAGTGGAGTACAGAAGCACAATGCGCCGTACTGCCAAATTTGGTAAGTGACTTTCTCCCTCTGTGTACAGTATATTAAATACCCCACTCCAAAACAGTAATACAGCCTGAGATCTTGGAAAATTGGATGATTCCCTGTTCAACTACCATGTACCTACTGTAGTCAGAATAGTTTTCAACGGAGCACAACTAATATATACAGGTATATCATCCATGTCAAAAGAAGTAGTCAGCCCTTTTTTTAGGTTTTCTTGATTAGACCAATTATTAAATAGGATGCCTCATTCAGGATGTTCCTTTCTACACGTTAGGAAACTGCAAAGGCCCCACAGATTCCTAAGAAGATTGTTGCCCTAAAGTGAGTACACTACCAGGAAAACGACTATGAAGTGCTGCCAATTTACTCTTTATAGGCTCTTGCATGTGTTCCGCTACATGCCTTGCAATCTGCTCAATTAGGAATACCTTTTCTCCTTGATCTTTTGCATCTTCACAATTCAAGCAGGTCAACTAATATCGTAACTAGTGACTTAAATGTCAACAGTGCATAAATATAACACAGTGGACAGACACATACTTGCTACCCAGTACTGGTACCACTTCTGGAATACACTTCCCTGCCAGTTAGAGATATCCTAGCATTCTTCAACTTAAACCTGGATGGTTCCCCATAAATGTACCCCAGAAATGACCTACTTTGCTCTTACTGAGGAGGGGAGTACAGTGTGAATGTAGGTGTTAGCAAGGTGTATATACATAGTTGTGTGCCACAACTGCCTTGTACGTACTATGATCAGCAACATATTAAACTGAATTCTCAGACAAATATTATCAGATGATCTCTAGCTATGTCACTGGAGGTTAATTTAAAACTAAAATGCCCACAGCAAGACAACTGGTACAGAAAAAAAATAAAACAGTAAGTCAACAATTGAGTATGGTGGCGGTTTTATTTTGTTCTTTTAACTTGAGCTCCAAAAGTTGGAGGGGGAGGTTTTTTTTTCCAGTACGTTCAGAATATCATATTTACTAGTGAGCAATTGTAACATCACAACCTGTCCACATTAGTTACAGTCTTTTTTCTTTCAGGTTTTTTTTTCCTAATCTGCTGCTGTATTGCGCCATTATTTTATTACCCAAAGGACATTTAAACTGCATCTAATTATAGGAAGAAGTTTGATCTAGGGTTTAGAATCCGTGCAGACCATATCTTCATCCCCTGTTGTCAGTGTTATCATTGTGTTTTCCAGCTGCATTCCTCCATCATTTTTGTTAATACCGTTTTATAAAATAGTAGCAGAAAATAATTACATTCTGTGTTCTTAACAGAAGGAATGAGATAATACAGACATAACTTGATGTTGTGTTACTTTCTAAAAAAAAAAAATAATTTCTGAGAAAGATATCTAACCATCTAACTTGTGGCTGTTTTTGAGCACACTTACACTTATAGGACAAGTAGAGCCTTGGCCTGGATTCATAAACCCAGATTGCACTGTGCAAACTTGTTTTGGTCAGGTTTGCTCAATGCAATCATGATTTCTAATCGAGAGACAAGTGTGGCACCACTGCAGTAGAATGGTACTGGGGGTAATGCTATGCCAGTCTTACTAGTGAAGGCTGAATGCAAATATAGCAATATGAGGGCATGGATAAAAAACATTTGCTGGTACCAGACTAGCAACAGAGTGATTCAAAGAATAGCTCTTACCCACTGTTTGGGTGTATCCTAAGACGGTGTGCAATGACTCACTCCAATGGTAGGAGCACAGCTGGTATCCACAACAGACTAGCACTGTAAAGGTGTGTGTAATTTTTGTATCTGTGTTTTTCCTGTGACTGTACTTGCAAGTCTGTGTAGGAGAATGAGTACAATTGCGTGTGTGTAGTTGTGGGGGGTGCTTGTGTTAGTGCATGTGTGTAGGTGCCTATGCACCTATACTGCATGGCTTGGTTGCTGAAACACTAATGTAGTTAGCTCTTGCTACTCAAGTGTTTGATTCATAGTAATGATAATGACACATTATCAGCTGATAATTACTGCATCCAGCCTTATATCTCAGAATCAAATATCGCTATTGCAGTACCAGGCACAGTGGTTTTGCCCAGATAGTGATGCTGTTTGGGAATCCCACTCCAACATTGGAATTCAGAAAATTTGCTCATTGCTTGTGAAAATTGCCTTCTACAGGTAATATATTTCTGCAATGGTGATAAAATGTAATTCAGAGAGTCTGAATTGCACTGTATCTAACACTACATACATACAAATGTTTCAAGCACAGGCATTAATGCCCTTCTACCTTCCCAATATTCCAAAACAAGAAGTTATGTACTCACCATAACGTTCGATGTATGTAGTCCATCTAAGCTTAACATTATTACCTGTGGGTTCAGAGCAGAATCTCGGCTCCGACTCGGCCATGCTCTAGCTCAAAATATTCAATTGGCTCGTGGCTAAGAGATATCCCATGCCACACTCCTCCCTTTCCCCAGATCTTGTTTGCTGCAAGCTGAGGCAATCACACCCCACACACACAACACAGAGAGAGGAAGAATCAGCTCAACAACAAAATGAGTACTGAAACCAAAACAAACCTCTATGCCCTCCAGGCGGGGGAAGCCGGGAGGGTAAGTAAGAATGTGAGGCGAGATGGACTACATACATCGAACGCTATGGTGAGTACATAACTGCCTGATGTTATGTAGTCCAATCTCGCCTAAATTCTTACCCGTGGGACAGCGTCCCCAGCACCTGAACCTCGGGCGGCTCAGTGGAAAATAATCTGTAGCACTGCGGAACCAAAGAAAGATCTGCCTCTGGATATCAAATCCAATTTGTAGCGACTGATAAAGGTGTGTGGAGATGCCCATGTAGCCGCAGCACAAGTATTATCCATAGACATCCTGGCCTGAAATGCCGTAGAGGTAGACACTGATCGTGTAGCATGAGCCTTCTCCTTAAAAGGTAATTCCTTACCGCTTGAGGCATAAATGAAGGAAATACAACTAAAGATCCATCTGGATAAGGTTACTTTAGAGACAGGAAACCCAAGTCTATTGTCTGAAAATGAGACAAATACCTGATCTGATTTTCTAAGATCCTTTGTTCTATGTAAATAGAAACCCAATTGTCTATCAACATCTAGCTGGTGGAATACGAATTCTGCCTTATTAGAAAATTCTGGGAAAAACACAGGCAGCTCAATAGACTGGTTGAGGTTAATAACCAAAGCAACCTTTGGCATAAAGGAAAGATTTGGTCTGAGGGAAACCCTATCCTTGTGAAATACCAAGTAAGGAGGTCTAACTGACAAAGCTTGGAGCACAGAGACTCGTCTAGCTGAAGTGATGGCTACCAAAAAGATGGTCCTTCCATGACAAATATTTCAAGTCACAAGAAGCTGCAGGCTCAAAGGGAGATGAAGTGAGACACTGTAGCATAAAATTGAGGTCCCATGGCATTATGGGATCAAAGACTGGGGGCCGAAGCATCATAGTGCCCTTTAAAAATGCCTTACAAAGTCTATGTGCCATTAGACTGGGCTCATTAGCGGCATGAAAGGTGGAGATGGCCGCTAACTGAACTTTAATGGTTGCAGCAGCTGACCCCTGACTGCAAAGCATGGGGAGAAATTCCAGAACTGATGAAATTGGTGCAAAGTAAGGGTCAATCTGCCTTTCATGAGCCCAGATGGAAAATCTTTTCCATTTACTGGAAAAAATCTTCCTAGTTGAAGGCTTATGGGAAGAAGACAAAATATGAACTACTTCCTGAGAAAAATAATGAAGCCTGACTAGTGATGGAACTGGAGTAGCCAAGCTGTCAACCGGAGGGTCTGAAGAGAGGGATGGAACTGCCCTGACATAGGAGTCAATAGGTCTGGCTGTGGGTCCAGAATCCAGGGGTCGTCCATGAGATAGGGATGGAGAAAGGGGAACCAAATTTGACAAGGCCAGTGTGGAGCAATCAGAATCATTCTGCTTCCCAAGAATTGTGCTTTCTGAATAACCTTTGCTATCAGAGGAACAGGTGGGAAGGCATAAAGTAGACTGGAGGGCCAATTGTGAACTACAGCATCCCTGGGTGTCTCCCCCTGAGGGGGGATAAGGATGAAGTAGCTGCTGCACTTGTTATCAAGGGGACTGGCAAATAGACTGCAGCAAGGCTAACCCCATCTGCGGAAAATCTGCTCCGCAACCTGCTTGTTCAGGGACCACTCATGAGGCATCAGAATAGCTCTGCTCAACCTGTCAGCAATCACGTTGGACTTAACCAGAATGTGCGTTGCCACAAGAAAGCGATGGGAAGACACTGCCCCCACACAAATAGCCTCTCTGCAAAGGGGATACGACTTGGTTCCCCCCTGTTTGTTCAGATACCATACTACCGACATGTTGTCCGAGTCTATGGCAATCGTCGTGAGAGGAAGAAAGCTCTGGAGTGCTTGCAACGCTAATAGCACTGCTCTCATCTACAAGACATTGATATGCAAATGTATCTCGTGCTCTTGCCATGTGCCTTGGACTATCCTGCCGAAATAATGCCCCCCCCCCCAAACTGGGAGGCATTTGTGGTCACTGTGGCAGCTGGAGGAGGTGGAACTAAGGGCCTTCCCACATTGAGATTGCTGGTCTGAAGCCACCAGCGTAGATCCTGCTTGCACTTGTCTGCAATCATAATAAAATGGGAAAGCAGATGGTGTTGTAGGGACCACTGTGCAAAGAGCAGCCACTGAAGGAGCTTCTTGTGTGGTCTTGCAAGACTGACTAGCATAATTGTGGCAGCCATTGCCCCCAACAGTTTGACAACCATTTTTGCCTTAACCTTTTTCAGTGGAAGCAACGCGTAGATCTGTTGTTGCAAAACCTGAATTCTTTCTTGTGGTAAGAAAGCCCTCACGAGCATGGTGTCTAACTCAGCGCCTAAAAAGGTGACACGCTGCGAGGGCAACAAGGCAGACTTCTCCCAGTTTAGTGTGATACCCAGTCATTGACACAGCACAATGGTGGCATCTCTGGTCTGTAGTAGTAGATGCCTGGTGGTAGCAGACAGAAGCCAGTCATCTAGGTACAGAAACACTTGGAATTCCTTACGTCTCAAGTGAGCCGTCAACCACTGCCATACATTTGGTGAACATCCTGGGGGCTATGGTGAGATCAAAGGGCAGAGCTCGAAACTGAAAATGACTGGCTCCCATCTGGAAGCATAAGTGACTTCTGGATGCCCTGTCTATCTTTATATGGTAGTAAGCATCCTTGAGGTCAATGGAGAACATCCATACTTTTCCCCAACAATGGGAGAATAGACTGTAAAGTGACCATTTGGAACTTGGACTTTTTTACATGGAGGTTCAAGCTGCTGAGATCCAAGATGGGTCTCAGGTCCCTTGTTCTTTTCGGCACCAAAAAAAATCTTGAGTAAGTCCGTAATTCAAGCTGGTCTGAGGGGACATGATGGATGGCTCCTTCTGCTAGCAGCTTTTGAACTTCTGAAGCTGCGGAATCCCTTTGACTGGGTGGGGCATCTGAGATTCTCTTGGTTGGTGAGGGATGAGAAGGGAATATGATATCCTCCGGAAATTATCTTTAATACCCACTCGTCCTGGGTGATGCCTTGCCAGGCTTCTGGGTATAGTGAAATGTGACCCTCGACTGGCTCTGGAGAAGTGCAGTCGGGCCTCCCATCAGGAGTGCTGGTAGGAGGAACCACGAAAGGAATCGTGGTCCCCCTGGTTACGCGGGCCTCCTCTGCCTCTAGGGCGGCGTCTACCTGAGTTACCACCCCCTCCCCTGCTGGGGGGGAATCACGTGCATCTTAAAAAACCTCTGCAGCTTTTTGAACCACATTTTCCCACCCTTCTGGCCCTTGGGATAAGGTCTAGAAGGCATGGAAAAACAAACTCCCACAGCAGACAAAGTTTTTCCTTCCTGCTCGCACCTAGTGAAAGTATCCTTCACCTCTGTTCCGAACGATGAACCATCAAAATGGGGTGCTGGTGAACGTAGACTGGAAGGCCTCTGCGAAATTACACAGGTGCATCCAGGAGTGCCTCCTAAGAGAGACTCCTGAACTCGCTGCCCTACTCGCTCTGTTGGCTGCATGCGAGATCAGCCTCATGGAGGAGTTAGTAATGGAATTTAGAGGTAGACATCTACGCACTAACCTTCTGAGCCACTGCATCAGAAACGTTACCCTGCAGAGACTCTCCAAGCTCTTTTAGGAGATCACTTTGGAGCAGTGTAAAATATGACAAATAGTTCAGCGACTGCAGAGTAGAGGCCACTGAAGAAAACATACGCTTCCCATACCGGTCCATGGTCCTTGACTCCTTGTTAGGGATATGGACGGTAGATGAATTCTTAGCTAGTTCCTTCTTGGTGGCCACTGCCACCACCATGGCATCTACTGGAATGCCCTTTGTGAGAAATTCCTCGTCAGCGGGGGCGGACAGAAACTTGTTGGGTCTCCTGGGGACTGGCTCCACAGTGTCAGGGGTTTCCCCACACCCTTCAACAAACAATATCCAGGAGTTCATCGAATGAGGCAGAAACCCAAGAGGCTTAGGGTTGAGATGCAAAGGCCTTAAGGAACACAGACTCCTCCTCAGAGGATGATTTGGAGGGCTAGTCTCCTCTCTGCTTCAAGATGTCCAGGATATCTGAGAAAGAGATATCTTCAGAGGACGAATTAGGGGACCCCTCTGACTCCTTGAGGTCGGTGTCTGAAGTGATAGACTCATCCTGGGAGTCTGTGTGCTTCCTCTTGCACATTCTTTCTGGGGGGGGGCTTCTCAGGCAAATACTCTGGGGAGACCTCAGAAAGTTGAGGACCACTCATGGAGGTATCCTAAGCCTTGGGTCTCTGCTGTCCAAGGATAGAGGGTGATAAGAGACCGATACCGATGATGGAGGGGGTACAGTGTCGGTGCCAGACGCAGCTGAGGACCTGGCCAGCATGCTCCGCATGTCCTCGAAAGCTGATCCCCCGGCTCCAAAGAACGACCAACTGTGGAAGCCCTCTGAGCCAAAGGGATAAGGTCCGAAGCAGAGGCAGGGCCCAAGCTCACCCATGCCGAAGCACCAAGCGGTAGGCTCAGAGTCGAAGATCGACCCGAGACCTCTCCCTCGGGTCTGACCGAGGAACTATGAGCCCTGGACCCGCGGACGGAGCCAAAGGGGTCAGAGCGGAGTTTGGAACAGAGATGCCAGGATGGGCTACTGGAGCAGCAGTAAAGGCATCAGACGGAACCGACAACTCTGGCTCCGAAGGCCAAGGAAGGCTCGGAGGAGGAACATACGAGGATGGATGGGTGACAGGCTCCGGGGCCAACTGGGCTGGAGCCAAAAATAATTTGGCCAACACCAGTGATTGGAGCAGTCTCTGTTCCACTCTATCCACATCATCGTCCAAGAGAGTCCTGGAGGACCTAGAGGATAAGGTCGGAGATCTGGACCTCCCTACAGAAGGAGGCTTACGAGAAGGAGAAACCATTCTAGAAAGTGAAGACCGACTCTGTACAAGTATCTCCATCAATGGCTCCGAGAAACTAGGAGCCGATGTTGACAATCAATTCACCCACTTCCTTAGGCCCCGAAGCCAATGGAGCAGAAGAAGCTATAGTAGACTTAGCAACTTTCTCTGGCGGCTCCAAAAAGACTGACGGAGCCGAAGAGCGTTTTTTTATATTTAGAAGTCTTGCCTGCTTTACAGGGAGAGACTTAAAACTGGTAGCCCTCTCCAAGTCTTCTTCGAAGGAGGGTTTCAGCAATCCCTTTAGAATCAGTTTGTTCTTACTCTCTTGAACGGTGGGCTAAAGGCGTGACAGAACACACAGGATCTTTGGAGGTGGATAGCCCCCAAGCTATATATATATATATATATATTATATACATTTATCTATTATATACATATATATATATACATATATATATACATATATATATATATATATATATATACATATATATATATATATACACACACACACACACACACACCCAAAGTGCCCATCAGTAATAGACATTTTATATCCACACTTATCACTTTTTTGAAGCCCGAAGGCTTGTGTTCTTTTGTAACCTTAGACATATTGGTATGACACTGCACACAATATCAGAAGACAAACCCGGCACCAACAGAAAAACGAGGGAACTATGCCTCTAAATTAAATGGTCATAGAACAATAAACACCACAGGGAAGAAAGGACCTCTAACTTAAACAGCCCTGACAAACAAAACAAGGGAGGACTAGGTCCTCTACGTTAAATGGCCCGAGCCCAAAGGGATGGGGCAACACCAGAACAAGCACACAAAGGGAAACTAAGACACACAACTAGAAGGGAGGACTAGGTCCTCTAACTGAAACGGGCCTAGCCCATAAGAAGGGAAGGAACGCAAACGGGACACCAAGACAAAAAGCCAAACAGGCTACACAAACTGTTTTTTTTTTTTTTTTTTTATCAAAAAACAGAGACTAGCTATGAAAACAGCTTTTGGAGAAACAAACTAGTAAAAAGTAGAAGAAAGTTACACTTAGCCACGGTCTAGAGTGAGACCACATCTGAGCTGTACGAGCGGCAAACGAGATCTGGGAAAGGGAGCAGTGCAGCATGGGATACCTCTTAGCCACGAGCCAATTGAAGACTTCGAGCTAGAGTAGGGCAGAGTCGGAGCTGATGTTCGGCTCAAAACCCACGGGTAAGAATGTAGGCGAGATTGGACTACATAACATCACTTGTTCCCATAATAAATGTCCAGGCTGTTCTTAAAAATATCTAAATTAGTACTTGCTTTAATGTAATTTGGTAGTCTGTTACAAGCATCAGCTACTCTGTCAGAGAACCAATTAGCACACTTCTCCTTCCTATAGAATCTTCTACATAGGTTATCTGATTCTGTAGTACTTTTTGATAACCCCAAATATTCCCAGAGGTTGTTGTCCCTAAATGCCCTATATACCTGAATAAGATCTCCTCTTAAATATCTGTAAGAGATACTGTACAAGTTCAGATAATTTAGTCTCCCATAACAACTTAGATCTTCACATCCATGGATACCCTTGGTATATTTCCACTATACTCTTTACAGTTTATTCATGCTTGTTTTCCTATAGGGTTTCCATATTGTTATTCCATACTCAAGTTTGGGTCTAAAGTAACTAACAATGACTTCATTATTTTTGATTTCCTAGACTTGATAAATCTTTTTATACAACCTATATTTCTATAACTATCCTTAGCCAATTGGTTGATAGGATTAGAAAAACTCTTAGCTGAATCTACCTATATACCCAGGTCCTTAAAAGCATACAGTTTCAATCGCTGTGTGCTGTATTAAATATTCACCTTTCAGTTTATGTCTCCCAAATCTCATATGCTTAGTTTTTGATGCATTTATTAACATATTATTCTCCTTTGCCCAAATGGTCAATTTAGTCAAATTATTTTGCAGACATGCCTCATCTGTAACACTTTTAATCAGTTTACCCAATTTCTGGTAGTCTGCATATAGACTGTAGAACACCTCAGATGAAAAAGTAAGAACTGAAAAATACAATCTAAACAAGTAAGGGCCTAGGACAGAGCCCTCTGCGACACCTTTACTGTAACCAGGGATTTTACCTGTCTAGTTTGTGTGCGATACTTGCCATGTCCTATATGTAAGCCATGCAGCTATCCATCTTATCAACAGTGCATCAATACCTAGTTGTACTAATTTATTGATCAATGTTTTGTGTATGACCCTGTCAAATGCTGAAGTTAAATCTATATAAATCACATCACAGTTTTTCATTCATAGCTATTATATTGTTATAGAACATCATGTTACAGGTGGCAATAGATCTATTTTCAACATATGCATGCTGATATATGGTTTCAAGTCCCAACCTATCCAGTTCTGACAATAACTTATCCAGTATTACCTTCTCTATTTTTCCACAACATGAAAGTAGACTTAATGGTCTATACGATTCTGGGTTTGTCCTACTCCCTTGCCTTAAAGACAGGTTTAATAAGTGCATGTCTGCAAGCTTGAGGAATCTCCCTATACTTATATGACCTAGTGAATAATAGATATAATGTTAGTGTAAGCTCTTGCTGAAGTGTTCTCAGGTCATTGTTACTTATTGCGTCTCCTCCCTGTGCTTTGTTTGGATCCAGTTTGGACATTTTTTTCTCAATATAATCTAATTTGATTCCAGTATCAGGGGTTACCTGGATGCCACTAGGACAACTTACCACCCCTTTTGTGGAGCCAAACTGTTTTGCATAAGATTTTGTAAATATATCTACAATCTGTTGTGTCTAAGAATAAATGTTAGAATCTGCACACAGTTTATCAATTTGTGTATCTTTACTCCTTCCGAATCTTATGCATCTATAAAAGGTTTCCTATTATCCTCAATATCTTTATATATATTAACTTCAAAATTTTCTTGATCTTGTCCAAGACCATGCTTAATCTGTTTGTCCAGCTTCTTAATTTCAGTTTTCAAAGTTGCAGTTCGACATCTCTTCCATTTCTTATACTTTTTGTCTCTTTCCTTAATCAGGTATCTTATTCTTATGGAAATATACCCCTTGACGTTGTGTGCCTAGATCCTGATGTTAAACATTTTTGAAATGAAATCTCAGTGGTATATCACTCTAGGAAATGGGCTTACTGAGACAGGTACAATGCCCTTATTAAGGCTTCCCATCCGATTATGAAACACTAACGGCTAACATTACTGACTGAATGTAATAAGAGTATGAACGGGGCAAAGTCACTGATGTTCTGCAACATCAGGACAGCTGAAGACATACAAGGATGTGTCCGTGTGTGTGTGTGTGTGTGTGAGAGAATGTGTGCAAGGAAGTGACTGAGGAGAGTTTCTGTACTAAAGAGGTGAATTGGCAGACAGAGGTAATTACTCTGGTGAAGTGCTTCTTAGCACTTCTAGTAATCAAGTGATTCTGAGACATGAAACTTAGATGATAATGAGGACTTCCTTCATTGTGAATAATGTCGCTCGGAACTCAAGTTTCCATGATCTCAATAAAAGAACACTCCCAGCTCTGGTGTTTTATAACAGCTTAAGAGTGGAAAAGAAAATGTGTTGAGAAGTGAAGAGTAAATATAAATGGAGTATGAATAAATAACCAACTCTGGAAGTAGTTTAGAGACAGGAAAAAAATTCTGGACAAAGCCAAAAATTAAGAACAACATTAAAATCCAAAATCGGGGACAGTTTTATTATTCTACTTTACATAAAAAAATAGGTAGTCTATAAACATGAATTTTCTGAACAAGTAGTAGTATGAAACTAATGTCTAGCATTACAGACAGAGTAATCCTCAAAGATTTACAAGAAAATAAAACAAAAAATTGCAATAGTGCAAAAACCTAAAGAAACCAGGAACATTTTGCAAAATTAGGGACATTTAGTTCATAGTTAAGATGAGCTAATATCAGGGACATTTGAGAGCTATATTAAAAACAAAAATTAATTCACTTAAACACAGAACTCCTAGACTGGCTACTTTCTAAATCTTTGTGAAGGAGTTAAGACTGCTGGAATTTAAATGCATGTGCAGTATGAATCTATATACTGTTAATTAACAAAGATGCTCAAGAACAAATTAAAAGAAAGCATTCAACTGGCACTGTGATGACTTCCTTATACTTGGGTAATGTCATGCTCCTACTTTGGACACTAAGTGTGTCATCGTGGGTTATGTTCAAGCAGCTTTATTTTATAAAAACATCACTATAGAAGTTTACGGACTAACAAGTACACTGCATATACACTAACTGCGATTGTGCATGCTCACACCCTGGCTGCTCTTACAAAATGGCACTAGGGATTGCATATGTCTGGAACTTATATGTGCACGTACAGCCTTGACATGCTTCTTAAAGATACAGCACACATCACTTGTACTGTGATCTACATCCACCCTCTGAGAAATAGATCATACAATGCTAAAAGTCTATTTGGCATGCAGAAATCACAGGCAATTCTTTGTCATGCATTATACAATACTAATCACACATTGAAGTCCACACTGCTGCGTATTTCACACTGGGCTTGGATACTAGACCATACCGTGCAACACAAAAATGGAATTAGATTTAGCAACTGAACTCTCTGCAAAATGTTGACCTGTGGAATGTTCGGAACATTTTCAGGAATGGAATCAGAATTCTGAACACATTCTGGTATGGAAACGGTGTCTGATTCACTTAGATTTGAAGTATGCATCACAGAAACAATGTTGCGATGGTGGTGATTCTGGTACAGGAAGATGTCTACGGTTCCTCCAATACTCCACACCCTCGGAGTCTACCAGGTAGGATTCTTGGCTAGGCACAGATGCATGCCATTTGTCCAACTTGATCAAAACCTTTGTCTGGACTTGTACCATCTCTCCTTCCCTCAATGGATGAAGTAATCTACTCGATCTGTTGTAACTAATTTCTGGATAATACACTTCTTTAACAATTGAGCCTTGATGGTTTTGTTGTTCTTAGGTTTAGGCTTCAAACTGGAAGTAATAGGTTTGCCTGAAAAGTAGTCTGAGCAGGTGAGCCAATAATATTGTCATGGGGAATGTTTCTACGATTTAGCAAAGCCAAGAACACATCAGCAATGTCACACCTTGACCTCTCAAGTAACTGCTTTGCACTCTGCACGTTCAGCTAGACCATTTACCTGAGGATATTCAGGACTACTAGTGACATGTACAAAGTCCCATTCTTTTGCAAATTTCTGAAACAACTGGCTAGTAAATTGAGTACCATTGTCAGAATGAAGTTTGTGAGAACTACCATGAACTGAGAAATAACATTTCAACTTGGTAATAACAGTAATGGATGTTGGGTTAAGTAGATCAAACTCAAACCAATTTGAATAACAGAGTCTACCAAAACCAAGAAGTGCGATTGTTCCACTCAAAGATAGCAGTTGCAACATCTGAACAAGGTAGTTCAGGAACTGGACTCAGCTGAAGTGGTTCTCTTTGCAAACGCGGTCTAGTACTATTGCATACTGAACAAGAAGTACTTAATCAATGTCTTCTGGTAAGGAAGGCCAAAATACTAATTCTCTCACTCTTCTCTTAATGGATGTGGATCCTAGGTGACCACAATGTAAAATCTGGATACATTCTTTTAAGGAAGCAGGAACAATTTATAGGACCTTTGAAAACAATGCCATCTTCCATCATCAATTCATCTCTGCAAGGAAAATAGGTTTGCACTTCAGGTGGTACACTACATAGCTTTGACGGCCATCCAACATTAATACAGTGACTGTGCTTCTGTGAAATTACATCAGTCAGACTGTAATCTGTTAACTCGAGTCTAGTGGTGGAACAATTATGCACTGACATCACATCAAAGTCAGAAGTCTCTGCATCAAGCTATGATGTCATATTTCTGGGTGATATGGATAAGATATCAGTCAGATAAAGTAACTTGCCTTTCGTATAAACCATTTTGAAATTTTACTGTTGCAATTTGAGCATCATTCTCATCAAAACATCTCAAAACTCAGGCAGCCCTCCACAATATTGAAAACTACTTAACAGCCCATCAACTTATTTAACACCAATAAAACCAAGCTTATTAGTCTTATATAATACCTCAACAACCAACCACCTATCTCTAATTCCTCCTCCAATGACACAAAAATAGAACCCATTGAACATACACAACTTTCTTGGTGTCACAACTGATACTGAACTTGAGTGTGACAGACACCTTGTACTAAAATCAAAAGTTTCATTTCAAAATGGGTTCTCTCTACAGGGCTAAATCGTATCTTACTGACCATGCCAGACTCGCAACAGCCAGAACCCATCTCTTATCTTCCCTGTTTTACTGTTCACAAATATTTATCTTCACAAATCTGAACCGAACAGCCGTGAACCTTGCTATAATAAAAAAGACAAATTTGCCACTAATCAGTCTCAAAGATCTCACCATTACCCTGCCTTTCCAGCTGAACTGGTTACAGCTTCCTCACCTGCTTACTCTCACTCAGCTACTAACTGCCCATACAGTCTTATACAAACCTGACAACTGCCCAACTCTCTCTGACCTTGTCCAACCCTACACTAAACGAAAATCGCTTAGGTCTGCTGATGAAGTATTGTTGAAGGTTAATAAAACGTAAAACTTTCACAGCGTCTCCCTATACTCACATATCACTTACAAGCAGTGGAATTCTCTAACTCAGCATATTCTGTGCATCAATGATACACATTCAAACTGACCCTAAAGGAATACTTCACAAAGCATAGGCTTTGCTCATGTTCTCCACCAAAGCTAACTAATTTAACTCCTTACTAACTTCCTTCTCTCCACCCAACCATTGTCAATATTTGACAATTGAGCCTTCATAGTATAAGCTTACTGTACTACCATTGTTATATAGGTTTTTAGATACAATGTCAAGGAGCTTGCACTTGAACTCCTACTGTAATTCTCATCTGTACAAATGTATAACTGTGTAATCTTCCTTGGGGCTTTTCTCCCCAGGTCTCCACTGAAAACGGGCTTCTGGCCCAGTAGGACACAACCCTGTTATCAAATGTAAATAAATTCTTTCTAATCTCACTGGAGCTGAACTCATTGGCTTGTTTAGAATAACTAGAGGTAGGCGGTCAGTTTCAATCTGAATAGCTCAACCATAAATATAATCATGAAACTTGGAACATGCAAATACCACTGCTAAAAGTTCATTCTAAATTTGAGCATACTTCATCTCAGTATGGGTAAGTGTTCTGCACTCTTAGTATAACTGCACCAAAAGCAAATTTTGAAGCATCACAGGAAAGAGTAACCAGTTTGTTCACATCATAGTATCTTAATGTATGTGGGGTGGCAATTTTCTGCTAAAGGTCTTCAAATGTCTTCTGGTGCTGTTCCAACCACGACCGTGCAACATTTCTGCATGTTAGCTCTCTTAAAAGTGCTGTTAACTCACTAAAGTCTGGTATAAATTTGCCTAAATAGTTGACCATGGCCAGAAAATGCTGCAAAGCTTGTACATTATCTGGTGTTGACATTTCAAGAATAGCGGATTGCTTAGTTGGGTCTGGTCTCAAGCCTGTACTCGTGAACAAATGACCTACATATGCAACTGCTGGAAGTCTGAATTTGCACTTCAGAGGATTGAGCTTTAAGTTTACTTCACGTGCTCTGTCTAGAACTTTGAGGTTTCTGTCATGGTCTGCTTCACCATTGCCTCCAACCAATAAATCACCAACTATTCTGGCTCAATGTTTACCCCAAAAAATTTGCTTCACTGTACACTGAAAGACTTCACTTGCAGAATTTATTCCAAATGGCATCCTTAGAAATCTGTATCTGCTAGAGTACCAAAAGTAGCTAGAAATGAGGATTTGCAATCAAGCATCACTTGCCAAAATTAACTGTATCCAAGACCGAGAAAACACTGGTATTCGATATTAAGGCAGCACACTCTTCAACTGTGCGCACAGGTTGACAGTCTCTCTGCTTTGTTGAAATCTCTTGGGTCAATACATACTGTGATTTCGTCTGAGCCTTTTTTGCGAGCTGCCACAATGGACGACACACATTCAGTTGGTTCTGTGACTGGACAAATCATATATTGCTGCATCATTTTATCCAAGTGAGCCTTAACTAGACCCTGCATAGCTAAACGGAACTCTTCTCGCTAATCTGACTATTGGAATGACCTGAGTCAAACTTCATGGCATACACAACTGGAAGTTTGCCTAACTTGTCATCGAAAACAGCAGCATACTCTGAGAAAATGGCTTCAGAAAACTTTGAACTCGGAAATCCACTTACACGAAGAACTTCTTTAGCAAAAGAAAGCACATTCATTCTTGAATGATCTTTGAGACCCAAGACTGCACAGGTCTTCGGACTACATAGAATAACAAGTTGTAACAATTCTTGGCCAAATAACATGAAAGCATCATCAACTTTCGGTCTGAATTTCTTCACCTCCATAAGCAACAAGTCTAACACTACTGGCCACATTGAGTTGTTCATTAGTTCTCACTTCAGCAAATGTGTCTGCTGATAAAATATTACACTTTGAACCAGTGCCTACTTTAAGCTCTGTGGATTTTCCATTACTCCGGACAGTACAAAACACATCGCTTCTTGCTAATAAAATTCATTGCATCAACTCTTTCACGAACCACTGATGCACCATCTACATAGAAAGCTTTACTTGATCTTTCTT